>NC_136961.1:49894482-49980922 GCF_032717465.1 Coenobita brevimanus
TGGGGCTGAAGCAGCTCTGTGGCTAGAGTGAGCAGTGGTTGGAAGAAGTTCAGGAAACTGTTGCCTCTCCTGACACTGAGAGGTCTCTCCCTACGTGCTAAGGGGTCTTTGTATGTGGCATGTGTTAGGAGTGTAATGCTGTATGGTAGTGAGACCTGGGCAGTAAAGAGAGAGGATATTCACAGACTCAAAAGTACAGAAATGACAATGATTAGGTGGATGTGCAGTGCGTCCCTGAGTGTGAGGCCTGGGGGAGGAGGGGGGCTAAGTTTGTGACGGAAGAGTTGAGAGGTAGGATTGGACTAGAGTGTACTGGTGGTGTGATGAGGAGGGGTAGATTGAGATGGTTTGGTAGGAAGGATGGGAGTGGAGTGTATTGGTGCGGTGATAAGGAGGGATAGATTGAGATGGTTTGGGAGAATGGATGGGACTGGAGTGTATTGATGTGATGAAGAAGGGTAGATTGAGATGGTTTGGGCATGTGGAGAGGATGGGGGATGACAGTTGGGTGCAGAAAGTGAGAAATGTGAACATTAGAGTTAGGGATGCGAGAAGCAGACCGAAAAAAAAAAAAAAAAAAAAAAAAACGGGGCGAAGTCATTGGGTGCGACCTCATGGATAAGGGACTGAATAGGGAGGCTGCCAGAGATCGAGCATCATGGAGAGCCGCCAGTAGGTGACTAAGGTAATGCATGTAAACAGGTTGGAGCGTTTATAAACGAAACGAGACGAAAAACGAAGCGATGATAGTACCATACAACTGGCCTGGACATGGCACTTGTACTGTAGATGCCACACAACAGTAAAAGTGATTTAGTTCTCACCAAACACTACCAGTCTGATGTAGCTATTCAGTCAGGAGATCATTCCATCACTCGAGGTGTTTACAGTGCACGGCCATGTAAAGCAATGCACACACGGGGCTGGAGGTGACTGGGTTGATCACAGAGGACTGGGGTGACCTAGAGGTTCACCTACCACCACAACAGGGGGTCAGAGCTCATGGTACGACACTCCAGCCATTGTGGAAGTGTTGCCACTGAGAGGATATGATAATAAACATAGTGTCAGTGAGGGGCAGCGTCTGTGGCAGCCATCCAACGCGGGTGACGCTAAGCACCCGTGCACACGTCAGTCCTGGCAACACCCTTCACTGATGCACTTAGGGTACCAGTGCAAGGGGCCAAAAGAACACCGGGGCAAGGTCTGACTGATGATATGATGAGTGACATTATCTGGCTACCCCACACCACCAAGACATGTCACTCAGCAAAACCATACAGGCGATGGAGCACGAGGAACCTACAGCACTCAATGTAAACATGAGAAGGCCAAAGACACAACACATACGGTAATAAAGAGACCAACACAGCGGCAACTGAGCAAAATATCGGAGGTGGCCGACTACTTCAAGGATTAATGGATATGATTCCAAGGTGGCGACCATCATCCACTCACTTGATGTAGTACTGCCTACTTCTTCCTTTACCTCTATCATTCTTTTTCTGTGTCTGCTCTCCTCTCTTTCTATTTCTCACCAGCATCCACTCACTTGATGTAGTGCTGCCTACTTCTTCCTTCACCTTTATCATTCTTTTTCTGTGTCTGTCCTCCTCTCTTCCTATTTCTCCCATCTTTCCTGTCACTTTTTGTTACTCCTCTTTCCTTTTCAGGTGGCTTTACATTGAGTGACAAGCCTAATGGTTTCCTGTAAGCCAGGAAACCATTTACAACGCTGGGTGGTAACCATATAACCAACCCATACGTGTTCCTTAAGTGTCAACAAGTGGGTTGGCGGAGGGTTAGTGCCCCTCCCCGTAAAACAACTAACTCAAGAGACAAACGGCCACTCCTTGCCGGATTATGGCGTCTGGCGATAGATAGATAGATAGGTACGGGATTAAGGCGTCTGGCGATAGATAGATAGATAGATACGGAATTATGGCGTCTGGCGATATATAGATAGATAAATATATAGATAGATGAGGGATTATACCGTCTGGCGATAGATAGATATATAGATAGATATGGGATAATGGCGTCTGGCGATAGATAGACAGATGGATAGACAGGGGATTTTGGCGTCTGGGATAGATAGATAGATAGATAGATGGATAGATACGGGATTATGGCGTCTGGCGATAGACTGATAGGTAATGAATTATGGCGTCTGGCGATAGATAGACAGATAGATGGATAGATACGGGATTCTGGAGACTGGCGATAGATAGATAGGACGAATAACTGTCTATCTATCTATCTATTGCCAGACGCCTCAATCCTGCAAGGAGTGGCCATAAACAAAACGCCTCCATGTCGTCCTGTCCCCCGCCATTTCACTGCCCTGCTCCCAGTTCACATCCCCCTCTCTCATATACCTCTCCACTCTATCCTTTCATCTCATCCTTGGCCTCCCCCTCCCTCTCTCCCCCTCCACTTCACTCATATACACTCTCCTCGTCAGTCTCTCACTCTCCATCCTCTCCACATGGCCAAACCACCTCAGTGTGTTTCTCTTAACGCTTCCTATCACATCCACATCCACACCACAATGTTCCTTCACTTCCTCATTTGTCAGTCTGTCTCTCCATGTAACTCCACATGCTCCTCTCATTTCTTTTTTATGCAAGGAAGAAGGAACCAAAGGCCAGGAGCCCGCAAAACCGTTCCTTCCAAGAAAAAAAAAAAAACAATACGAAGGACAGCCAAATTCTAGATCCGTTTATTTCGAGATGCCTGGACACACTGCGTCTGAAAGACTGGAGATCATAGGAAGTAGGAAATACAGGCAGAGGGAGACAGTTCCAGAGTTGACTTGTTGCATAAATGAAGGACTCCCTAAAGCATCCTAGTGAGATATACCACCTTCCCCTCCCTCTATAAAACAACGATAATAAATACAAGGAAATTATAGTATATGTAAAGACAGCGAGGAAAACTATTTAGTATGTGTTTGTTTATGTAGATGCATTTCTGATGGATTGATTAGTCTACAGGAAGTTGTTACATAAGAAGATGGAGGGTGAGCGGTTCTTCACATCCCTATCTATTTGTCTTATCTATTGCCAGACGCCTTAATCCCGCAAGAGGTGGCCGCAAACAAATGGCCTCCTTGTCGCCCTGTCCCCCGCCATTTCATTGCCCTGCTCCCAGCTCACACACCCCTCTCATTTACCTCTCAACTCCATCCCTCCACCTCATCCTCGGTCTCCCCCTCCCTCTCCCTCCCTCCGCTTCACCTACATACACCCTCTTAGTCTTTCATTCTCCATTCTCTCCACATGTCCAATAGGGCTTAAAGATACAGTAATACACAACTCTGTACGGTAAGTGTTATGCGCAGCTTTGTTTTACTGTTTACATAGAACTATTCCTACTTGTTTTTATATATTTGCTTTAGAATCCATTGTCATTATACAGTGAACTACTCTATGTTGTAGTTTCCTCTTTCTTGCTTTACTATCCTTATCCATCAGCATGTAGAATTAGATCTCGTAGTCATAGTCTACTCTGCAACAAAAAGCCTCGAAAGGATCATAGGGTCTGTTGCTGTTTGCTGTTCTTTGTATTCCTTTGTACTCCCTCCCTCTTCTCTCTCCTCCCTCCTGCCTCACATCCCTCTCTCCCTCCCTCATCCCTCCTTCTCAATCTCTCCCCCCCTCTCCCTCCCTCTCTCCCTCTCCTTCCCACGCTCTCTGCCTCTCCTTCTCTCCCTCTCTGCCTCTCCTTTCCACCCTCTCTGCCTCTCCTTCCCACCTTAACACTATCTTGGAGGGCGCGGGCTATGGCATTATCCCCAGCTGACACCCCCCCCCCTCCTCTCCTCGGCTCTGTAAATGAGTAGCGTGTAATTTTTCCCACGTGCAGGTCCGTCGCTTATTTGTTTTTCCAAATCAGCAGACGATTTCCACGGAGAGGCAACCCTGTCAGCCTGTCTGTCTCTCCACGTAGCTCCACATTCCTCTCAGATAACTTATTTCCACACCACTTTTCACACGAATAAAGATTGGTTAGGAGAAACACATTAAGGTGGTTTGGCCATGTGGAGAGGATGGAGAGAGTGAGACTGACGAGAAGAGTGTATGTGAGGTGGAGGGGCGGAGATGGAGGGCGAGGCCAAGGATGAGATGGAAGGATAGAGTGGTTTTTGTTTGTTTTGTTTGTTTTTGGCTTAATGGCCATCACCCTCTATTCGGGGTATTAGGCCAGCCGAGTTTTATGATGAAAGTACTGGTCACTCTCTCACCGCGCACACCGCCGATCTAGGGGGCCGGCCGAGGTGGGAGCATGTGATAAAATGCTCTAAGATCGGCTAGACGCACCTCCTCCCCCCTGACAATCAGCACAGGTCTTATGTTCTCACCCCGATCGTCAGCCCGGAGCAGATCGTAGAGGGTGGTATATGTTGTTGCTCCGAGCTGGTACGATCGGGTGTGAGCGCTGAGAGGCAGAAGGTGTCTATAGGAGGCTACGTCTAGCCAATCCTTAAGGTCGATAATAGGAGGGCGAGATGGGGTGCCCTCCTCTGTCTGAGGAGTAGTGGACTCCCCGACTTCCTCCTCGGCCGAGGAGCCGGTCAACGCTTCCTCGGCCATGGAGGCGGTGGCAGACGAGTCCCGCTCCTCCTCAGACATTGCTGGCTGCTGGTGTACTTCCGCCGTGGTCGTAGCCGTATCGTTAGCCGGGGCCGGGGCCGGGTCGTCAACTTGAGAGGTCGTCCTTCGGTTGAGGGGGGCCTCCAGCCTAAGCCTCTTCCTCGGAGTCTGGCGAGGAATAGCTGGACGAGGCTTACGAGCCTGGCGCTCCCGTCGGCGAGGGACTGTATGTACATCACGGACGAAGCACTCGGGGATGATAAGGTTGGGCAGCCCATTCTCCTTGAAGATCTTTGGAAGGAGAACACGCAAAGCCCCCTTATCACCCCCACAAAAAGCCTTCACCGTCGCGATGCACATCTCGACGACGGTGCTTACCTCCCCTGAACCCCTGATCCCTGGGCTGGTGCCGCCAAACCGTGGGACGCCGCCGTGCATAGGCAGAGCCCTGCACGGCAGCCCCTCCCGGTCCGGTGACGTCCCTAGCCTCAGGACCCTTGGGCGTTCCAAAGAGGACAAACTCCACCGTCTCGCCATCGCCTAGGGAGCGCTGGAGATGCCGTGGATTTGGTTTAGCAATCGCCTGACGGTGCACGAAAATATCAACACCAGCATCGTGGCGTTTGATAAAACCGTACCCCGCCCGAACGTTAAACCAAACCACAGCACCTCTGATCTTCATCTGGGTCGTAGAAGGCCGAGGCCTGCTGTCTGCCCCCCTCAACGGGTCGTGAGCAACAGCAGGAGAGGTTGCAGCTGGAACGGGATCTGGACGTCCGCACACTTCCATGGTTCGTCGCTCTCCGATAGAGTGGAGAGGTATACAGTATGAGAGAGGGCGGTGTGAGCTCGGAGCAGGGCAGTGAACTGGTGGGGGACAGATAGACAAGGAGGCGATTAGGTTGTGGCCACCCCTTACGTAATTAAGGCGTGTGGCAATACTGTAGATTGATAGATGGTTCAACTGAAAGAACAGGCAGTATCAAAGAACTGATGAACAATATCCTGCCTCACCTTTGTTCATCTCGGCAAGATGGGCAAGCTGTTGAAACACTATCAACACTGAGAATAGACACACAGCTCGAGCGTCCTTCCCCTCTCACGGTTAGAGGGTGACTGACGGGATTCGAAGCTTCTCTAGGTCGAGATAAATTACTTGTTTTTATTATGCTGATTAATGTTTACCTTTAGTATTATTCCTATCTATATATCCATCTATAGTCAGACGCCTTCATTTGCGTAAGGAGTGGCCACAAACAAATCGTCTCTATGTCACCCTGTCCCCTGCCATGTCGCTACCCTCCCCCCATCTTACACCCCCCGTTTATGTACCTCTCTACTCCATCCCTCCATCTCTTCTTTGGTCTCCCCCTCCCTCTCCCCCCTCCATCTCACTCACATACACTCCTAGTTAGTCTCTCTCCCTCCATACTCCCAAGTTACATCCCCCGCTCTCTCTTATAGGCCCTATCCTACCGCTCTCCTCCATTCCACCATCTCCTCCTCGGTCTCCGCCTCCCTCTCCACCCTCCACCTCATTCACGTACACTCTCCTAGTTAGTCTCTCACCCTCCATACTCCCAGCTATAGCAGTACAGGGCCCCCGACTGTTCAACTGTATACCACGAGGATTGGGAGAATATTCGGGCAGCCTGGAAACATTCAAGAAACACCTGAGCGAGTTCCTGCACACAGTGGTGGACCAGCCGCCGCTGTCCTATTATCACACCTCGGAGGGAAACAGTCTGTTGCATCGGATCTGAGCGACCAACGGAAGGTGGAGCACCAGCGTGACCTAGGGCAGCAGCACTAAACTACATCACAGGAAATGACGTGTGTGTGTGTGTGTGTGTGTGTGTGTGTGTGTGTGTGTGTGTGTGTGTAGTTGTAGATGACAGTGGTAGGGAATGAAGAAGGTAGAAGTGGCGTTGGATGTGGTGGTTGTGTAAAAGGAATCTTGTGAGTGTGTGTGTGTGTGTGTGTGTGTGTGTGTGTGTGTGTGTGTGTGTGTAGTTGTAGATGACAGTGGTAGGGTATGAAGAAGGTAGAAGTGGCGTTGGATGTGGTGGTTGTGTAAAAGGAATCTTGTGTGTGTGTGTGTGTGTGTGTGTGTGTGTGTGTGTAGTTGTAGATGACAGTGGTAGGGAATGAAGAAGGTAGAAGTGGCGTTGGATGTGGTGGTTGTGTAAAGGAATCTTGTGTGTGTGTGTGTGTGTGTGTGTGTGTGTGTGTGTGTGTGTGTGTGTGTGTGTGTGTGTGTGTAGTTGTAGATGACAGTAAGTAAGAAATAAGGACTGGCACCAAGCCCAAGAGGAGTATATGGCAATAAAACCGCTGCATAAAAAATGACGGGTGTGCTATGGTGGAATAAAGGTAGAGGGGAAGACGGGGAAGACACTAAATGTGAGGCAAGATACGGCTTTGAGATAGGAAGCGCATGAGGTGTGTGATGGAAAACACAGGGGATTCACCAAGAAGATCGGCTAAGGTAGGGGGACGTCCAAGGGAGTAGAGGAACGGGAGAGTCCCACTCCTCTCGCATAGCTTGGCCTAGCCAGTCGTCACTATGCCCGAGACTTCCAGCGACTCTGCTCGTGCCTGCGACCCGTTGAGGGGGGCACCAAACAGCAGATCCGTGCCGCTAGGAGCCACTTCCATCAAGGGAACCGTGAATTGGTTCAACGTGAGATCGTGTTACGGTTTCATCAAACGCCGGGACACTGGCTCTGATGTTTTCGTACACGCTTCTGGGATCGTTGCACCAAATCCACGGCATTTCCAGCGCTCACTTGGCGAGGGAGAGACGGTGGAGTTTCGTGTTGTACGAGTACAGGCTTCCAAGGGTCCCGAGGCTAAGGACGTCACTGGGCCGGATGGTGTTGATGTGCAGGGCTCTGCCTATGCACGGCGGCGTCACCCTGCCCAGAGACGCCAGCCAAGGGGTCCTGGAAGTGCTGGGAACACAAACACACTCGTTACGATGTGTATCGCGACGGCTGAGGCTTTTAGTGGGGGTAGCAAGGCGGTTCTGGCTGTTCTCCTTCCTCAGATCTTTGAGGAGAACGGCCTTCCACGCCTTGCGATTCCCCGAAGCTTCACCCGCGATCCTCGTCTCCCCCCTCGTCAGGAGCGTCAGGCCCGGCGACAGCAGCCACCACCACCTCGCACGACACCGCGAAAACGGCTGTATTTGGATGCCCCTCTCAACCGGACGACTGGCGCCACCACCATGGAACCTCCGATCACCGACCCGGAACCGTCTCAGGCCATGGATATCGAGCATGGGGAGACTGTTGTGGAGGTTCACCTCCCTTCGTCAGGAGCTGAGGAGGAGCGTGTCTCGTCTCCCGTCCTTTCAGTACATCTGGACGTAGTAGAGCCGCCCTCCTTGCCTTCTCCACCTGCTCCTGACGAAGTGGAGGAGCCTCTTCCACCTTCACCACCGCCTGCCGCCATCGCTCGCTCTTTTTCTCCTCCTCCACCTAAGGAGAAACGGAAGAAACCAAAGAAGAAAGGGGGAAAAGCCAGGAGCGACTCTTCCACCGTTGCTCGCCGGATCGAGGCCCTCCTTCCACCACTCTCAGGCACTCGTGATCTCGATGCCCGCACGGATGCGGACCTAGAAGAGCTGCTCTTCTGCCTCACGGATCCGATCAACGACGATGATACACTGCCTCTCGTCTACCAGACGCTGTATCAGAAGATCCGTGAGGCATACATCTCCAACTCCCTCTCTCCATCTGAGGAAGCCGCCATCCGTGAGGGCATCGGGTTCGATCCACCACGTGCAGCCCTCGTCAACTATATCGCCACCAGACTGCTCTCGTAACTGCCGATCCGCCCCTGATCTTGTCATGCCCTTGCTGCTTCGTCTTAGTCTCGTCACCGCTATGCTCTCTTTTTGAGAGCAACTTTATGCTTCTTCCCTGACGGGCTCTATGTTTGCCCGTGTCCTCACCATGTTGTGAGGCAAATATCACAACAACAACAACAACGGGAGAGTCCGTCTGCGCACGACGTGGAACGGAGGGCAGTCAAGCAAAAGATGGTGGACCGTGAGTAGGGCCTGAAAACACTGACAGGTCGGAGGAGTGCCTCCTGACATTAGAAAGCCATGTGTGATCCGCGTGTGGTCAAGGCGCAGACGGGCTAGGGCTGTTTCCCGACGCCTGTTGCAATGGGAGGACGACTGCCAGTGAGTGACAGTACGTTTGATGGCGCGGAATTTGTTATCAGTTGTAGACGTCCATTTTGCTTGTCACCGCTGGCCAAGGAGACGGGTAACAATCGGAAAATAATCAGTTGCAGGGATAGGATGAGGTGTGACAGAGCAAGAGGTGACAGCTGCACCTGTTAGGCAGTCAACTCTCTCACTACTCGGTATTCCAACATGGCTTGGGACCCAGCAGGAGGCAGACTTCAATCTGGTGTTAATGCGGAACAGCCATTCCTGTATCTTCAGCACTAGCGGGTTGCTGGCAGGGATAGACTTAATACCATGTAGTGCACTAAGTGAATCTGTGAAAATAACAAAAGTGTGTAACCTTGATCGGTATATAACACGAAGGGCCAGTAAAATGGCCAGCAATTCAGCAGTGAAAATACTTGCGACTGGTGGAAGGCGGATCTGATAGGTATGGTCTTACCCTTGCACACACTGCAGCCGTAGCCGTGTGCCTGCCTACCTGCCGGGAAGTAACTGAAGGGCGTACGGTGGCCGCTCCTTCCCCGTCACGTATGGTGGCCATGAACACGGTGTTACTCCCGCAGGAGGAAAAGGCAGGAGAGGGGTGCACAGGGGCAGCGCCCTCTCCGGTACGTACAGAGGCCACAGCCGAGGGTCTACTTACCCTGGTAAGTACAAAGGCCGTAGCCGTGGGCCTGCCTGCCCTTCGGGAAGTAACTGAGGTGTTACTCCTGTAGTAGGAGGCAATAGTGGATGAGGGGCGTACGGTGGCCACTCCCTCCCCGTCACGTACGTTGGCCGTGAACGCGGTTCCACTATTCCTCTCTCTGCCAGTCGGGGCGCGTTCAATAACTAACGCCCCGAGGCCGTCCCCAGAGGTGGCTGTGACTGAGGGGTGTATGGTGGCCACTCCCTCCCCCTTCACGTACGGTGGCCTTGATGGCGGTGTCACAGGGGGAAGAACTCAAGGACGAACAGTGACCGCTCCTTCCCCGGTACATACGGTGGCTGTACCGCGGTGTTGCCTGGGACTGACACTGGATCAGTCCCACCCCGAACCTGGTGAAGGCTGCCCCGCCTGCAGGGTCGTTGCCTCTTCTCACTCACCTGGTGCTGACAGTTGTAGGGAAGAGGGACTCTGGACAGGGGTGTCCTGGTGACCCTCTTGTCCTGGGTCACTAACCCCGCCGTGATGTCCTCCTGGGGTGGTGGTGTGGTGGTGGCTTGGTGGTGTGGTGGTGGCTTGGTGGTAGGGTGGGGGGTGGCAGGGTGAGTGGTCCGGCGGTGGCGGGTATTTTACCTTCATTACCTCTCCACTCCTTTCATTTCTCCAGTCATTTCCCAAGAGATAGAGAGAAAGGCATAGGAAGCAGCAATCAGATTCTTATAAGTTCCTTCCTATCTCGACCCTCCTATTTTGCCTCCTCCTTCCATCTCTCTCAAGCCTCCCTCGCACCTCCACTCCTCTTTCATCCCTCCTTTCATCCCCGGAGCCATATCAGGAGGGAAAGGGAGGAGGATAAATGAAGCAGGGGCCAAAACAGGCCTAAGATATGGCCTGGCTGGATGAACGAGAATGCCCACTTGAATCGCAGTGAAAGAAAGCTCTCTCTCTCTCTCTCTCTCTCTCTCTCTCTCTCTCTCACACACACACACACAACACTAATATACTTGTTGAATCCGTTCAACCACTTACTAACACATTAAAATTCTCCTCCATGACTTTACACCCATCCTTTCCACTTAGCATAAATTTGAGTAATCATGGCTGCACGGAAGTTATACCAGCCTCACTCTCAATACTTATATTTTCCCTTCCTTGTGAAATGAGACTATTTTTTCATATATATCTGCCCTCTTCTTTCCTTTTCCCATCCTATCTCTTCTTTTTCTTCTCCCATCTTTCCTCCTTTCATTTTCCTTCTTATAAGAATTCTTGTATTCCTTTTCTGCTTCCTCCCTGTCTCATTTTCCTCTCCACATAACTTTTTGTATTCCTTTTTTGTCCCATCTCCTCTCCTTCCTTTTCTCCTCCTCTGTAAGACTTTTCCTTTCCCGCCTCTTCTCCTTCCATCTTTCTTTGCTTTCCTCTTTTTTTTCATGAATGCATTCTTTTTCTGCCCCTTCTCCTTCCATCTTTCCTTTCTTCATTTTCTTTTCCTCTTTTTTTATTTTTCATTAATGCATTCCTTTTCTGCCTTTCTCCTCCCATTTTTCCTCCTCCTTTCTATGATTTCCTCTTCTCATTTTTTTTCATTAATGCATAATTCCTTTTCTGCCCCTTCTCCCATCTCTCAACCTCCTCCTCCTCCTTTTCACCAATCTCCTTCCCTCTTCTTACCAGTACTGGAATGTTCTCTACTGGTTTTAAATTATATTTTGGCAGCTTTTGACAGATCTTCATTTATATGGGGTTTCCAATACCTTAAAGCTTCTTTTGTTGTACTTTTTAAGGAGTGTTCAATTCTCTTAATGTATGGGGCTACTCTTGGATCAGTATTATTATATTCTTTAGGCAACTTACCTCACTCCAATTACCTTCACATTGACTTACCTCAATCCTTTGCTGGTTCCACCTTTATATTATTTTGTAGTATTTCCAACCTCCCATCACCCATCAAAGAAATACAGGTAATATATTACAGTAGACCAGTTGGCCCACACTAGGCAGCTCCCACACAAGTGTGACTAAGTAAAAGAATAAGTCATATGCCCACTGGTTAGGGAGACACCCAAGCACCTTTCCTTACCAGTTTCTTTCTGCATATACTGTACATATCAGTGTTACCCTGTATGTGGTCACAAACTCCCACCGTTCATACATCAGTAAGAAAAAGAAAAATAAGAGCTGTGTGGGGTCTGCAAAACACATCACAAGGCCTCAGGTGCTGGACTGCCTCCTGTGCTAAACACCACTGCCCACTGGCATCGAAGGCTTTCTCATTTACCCGAGCTATTATCCTTTCCCTGCTTTCTTGTCTACAGAAACATATTTTCAAGCGCTCTGCAGCAGATCACCATCCTCCTTTCAGGAGATGCTGCCCACCAGTCCCCTGAGTTCATATCTAGCTGAGCAAAGTGAAAACAAACAATATATGAAGCCACATACTGAAAGATGTAATCAAACACTCAGTTCAAATGATGCCATCCTTTTTCTGTAAGAATCCCCAAACTGAGGTGAGCCATGGTACTGTACACATGGCTTGTATTCTCTTCCTAGTCCTTAGCTATTTATTTTTGGATACAGCTGGTTAATAGGATTTTGTACGTTTTTTAGGAAGAGTATGGTGATATTAGAATGATTTAAATAATGTACAAAAGGACAGATCCTTATCCTGCCCTAAGGTGGGAAAGGAGGTTTGGATGATGATGACGATGACAAAAGAACAGCAAGGCGTAATAAGCAAAATAAATTACAGGCATACCCCAGTTCAGCAATCTAATTGGTTAGGTAAAACCCCATCGTTAGGCAGGGTATCATATATCGGGGTACTTTTAACATGTACTGTATTTCAATGTGAACTGTTTACCAGCCTTGGGTTTCCCCAAAAAACAAGCCCACAACCCACCCAAATGAGCCCAAAACAAGTTTAAAGCCAATCTAAATGGCCTAACAGCTGTCAAGGAAGCTAACCTAAAACTAACACCTGTAAATAACTCACTAAAACCAATAATATAAAATCTGAAATTCATCAAATATGTCTGGAAAACATCAAGCTTAGTAAACTGTACCCCAAAATGACAATGTTCACCCCACCTATGGCCAAAGCACATTAATCTAAGTCAAAAACAGATTATAAATCAACCTAAATGCACAATTTTAGTCTACGATATCATCAAAGTCGGTAAAAAATCAAAACCCATCATTAAACCAGGGTTTAGCCATCATCGGGCGGGGTATGATGGTATTTCTACCCCCATCGTTAAGCCGGTGTATTGCATCTAGGGGTTTCGTATATCGAGGTATTACTGTACTTGGGAAGAAGTGTTAGGGAGCTGCCTTAACTGATGAGAGAACAGGCCATGATTTAAAACTCTGGCTAAGCACTGAGTCGAGAGAAGAACACAGCTGAGGGTAACTGAAGAAGGCTGGCAGACAAAAGCACATAAGCTGGCAAAACAAAGCCAGAATATGGCACTGACAGAAACACAGCACAAAAAGAACATGAAAGTGTAGCTACAAAAACCTGGAAGAACAAAGAATGTAACCACGAACATGCAAGTTTAACTGCAGAAGACTGGCTGAACATAACATAAACAAAAAACATGAAAGGATAACTGCAAGAAATTGGAAAAACAAAAAGCATATGAAGGGAAAACTTAAGGTAGGTTAGTCCATACTGGGCTGCTCCTGTAAGTGACTAATCTATAAGCGTAAGATGTAAATAGCAAAGAAAACTATCACAGGAGTGGATGGCACAACCTACATGAGGCCACATTATAAGTTGTATGGTAGGCACTGAAGATCCTTTTTGTTAGTGATTTAGCTTCCTTTTTGCTACTCAGTATTCTCCTACATCACTGTATTCATTATTAGGTGCATACAAAAGGATGCTGAGATGCAATGAGAATGAATCACAGAGACGCGTTAAGTCTGCAAAAGCCGCTTGTGGTATGACTGTGGGTACTAAAACATGTTGCATATTATGGACAATTTATTTTTCACTGTGGGATAAAAAATTACAAGAGACACACATAATTAAACATTCCCCACCATTCTTACACAACTGCAGTCAACTGACATTCTCACACAATTGCTCAGACATCTAACATTCTCACACAGTTGCAGTTATCTAACATACATACACAATTGCAATCATCTAACTCTTCAGGGGGAATAAAATACAGTTCATTGGGGGATAAAAAATAAACATTCACAGCGTTTATTTATGCCTTGACGGCATCTCTGCAGGGTGGGAAATTTGCCTCTTGATATCTTAGGTGTGAGGAGCTTCATCTGCCACTGTCAGGCTGCATCAGATGGCATGGGTCTTCTTGGGCTGCAGATCCAGGGGCCTGAACTTCTGTAGGTGGAAAATTCTGAGTTAATATGAAATAGTTTTCACCCAAAGGAATGGAACTGTTCCTACAACATGGATAGTCATTGGCCTCTGGTTGGTTCTTCCCCCCCCCCCACACACACACACACAATGGAGCAATAAATGGCAACTGGAATTTAATGTGGACAAGTGTCATATAATTAAGTTTGGTAAAAGTGAGAAAAGATCAGATTGACAGTATAAGTTAGGAAGATCAGATTGACAGTATAAGTTAGGAAGATCAGCCCTACACATATCAGAAAGAGAGAAGGACCTAGGAGTGATTATCAATAACAGACTATCTCCAGATTACTACATCAGTGAGAAGGTACATAACATGTATACATTGCTTGCTAATATGAGAATAGTATTCACATACATCAATGAAGACATGCTGAGAAAGATAATAACATCATTCATCAGACCAACCCTGGAGTATGCATCAGTAGTCTGGAATCCTCATCTCAAAAAACACATAGATAAGACTGAAAAAGTAAAAAGGGCAGCTACAAGATGGGTACCAAGCTTAAGGGATCTAAGCTACGAAGAAAGACTAGAAAAACTGAATCTACCAACACTACAGGAGAGACGGAAAAGAGGAGACATGACTATGCTATATAAATGCATCTCAGGGAGAGAAAATAGACATACATGAATATACTGTATAACCTATGGGGAAGCATCAGCAAAGAGGACACTGCAAAAAGCTACACGTATGTAAAAAGAGAAGTGATAAAGACACAAGGAAATTTAGTTTCCCAAATAGGGCAATTGATCAGTGGAATGCACTACTGAATGAAATAGCGTGTGCCAAAACTATTCACAAATTTAAGGATATGTATGATAAAAATGGTTTAAAACACAAGACAGTATGAGCCTGACTCATTCCTGTAAATATACAATCAGGTAAGAACACACACACACATACACACACTTTAACGAAAAACGTGCAGGCAGACTGGAAGACCCACATCCAGCTGAAAGTACCAGCATCCAGGGCAGCCACTGTGCTTGTGTTATGCAACAGACTGTGCAACTTCTCATTACCGTTCTTTCATTCATTCTCATCCAATTATTACTGTTCTACAGGAATAAAAACTCATTTACAATACAGTACACATTACCAAACCCAAACAGCCAATTTCCATATTTTTTCATGCTACAATAAAACTCTTTAAATCTGCACTAACTGCATGAGGATGTGTCATCAACACCTCTATGTTTGTATCGTTTATAAAGGCATGTTGAAGCCTTTATAAACAAAACGAACATATGATATCAACACGTCTCTGTTTGTATCGTTTATAAAGGCATGTTGGAGCCTTTAGAAATGATACAAACGTATGATATCAACACCCCTCTCTGTCATATATAAAGGCATGTTGGAGCCTTTAGAAATGATACAAACATACGAGGTGTGACAAAAATGAAACGGGACACTGGCTGCTAATGACACAATTCATCAGCTACACAGTAATGAAGTACATCATAGTGTTGCCCAACATCTCAGCACTGTATGAGAAAAGCAGCACTTCAGTTAACCTATTATCTTTCTTTTCAAAGGTGGTTTTGTAGCTCCTGTCAAGTGCCATCTGTCACAGAATGAGCCTTGAGCAAAGGATTCACATGAAGTTCTTGGCTAACTTGGGAAAAACTCCTGCAGAAACCCTTGCCACGTTGAAGGATGTGTGGGGACAGAAAACAGTGTCCCATACACATGTCTATGAGTGGCACAAGAGGTTCAGGATGGGGGAGGGTGATGCTCCAAAATGTCCCGTGACACATCTGTGTGGCGGGTCTTTTGGTCCTCGGAAAGCAGTTTGGGAACCAACTTTGCGCAAATCTTCCAATAACATGGACCTCACTGACTCCCTATTCAATCCCAGTTGCTCAGCCATCATTCTGATCGTCAGTCTGCGATCACTCTGCACCAGTTCCTTGACCTTCTGGATGTTGGCATCATTTCTTGTTGTTGAGGGACGTCCTGGTTTTGGGTCATCCTCCACATCATCCTGGCCCATCCTGAACCTCTTGTGCCACTCACAGACACGTGTACGGGACGTTGTTTCCTCTCCATACACATCCTTCAGCATGACAAGGGTTTCTGCAGGAGTTTTTCCCAAGTTAGCCAAGAACTTGATGTTAATCCTTTGCTCAAGGCTCATTCTGTGACAGAGGGCACTTGACAGGAGCTACAAAACCACCTGTGAAAAGAAAGATAATAGGTTAATTGAAGTGCTGCTTTTCTCATACAGTGCTGAGATGTTGGGCAACACTGTGATGTACTTCATTACTGTGTGGCTGATGAATTGTGTCATTAGCAGCCAAAGTCCCATTTCTTTTTTGTCACACCTCATAAAATATCAACACCTATCTGTTTGTATCGTTTATAAAGACTCCAACATGCCTGTGTAAATTAAACATCAATGTCTCTCTGTACGACTACAGCTACAACCATCACAACAGCTACTACTACTGTTACTACTACTACAACCATCACAATTATTACTACTGCTACTACTATTACCACTACAGTATTCTCAGTAATCAGTTAATTAATCAGTAATGACGAAATTATTTCTTGGTACACTCCGATCCTACTTTGCCCCAACAGGAGTGTAGGTACCCGAGGCTAGGCTGCTCACTCCCAACATTTAAATCTGTCTGTCTGTCTGTCTGTCTGTTGCCAGACACCTTAATCCCATAAGAGGTGGCCACAAACAAATCGCCTCCATGTCGCCCTGTCCCCTGCCATTTCACTCCCCTGCTCCCAGCTCACACCCCTCTCTGTTATACCTCTCCACTCCATCCCTCCATCTCATCCTTGGCGTCCCCCTCCATCTCCCCCCCTCCACCTCACTCACATACACTCTCCTCATCAGTCTCTCACTGTCCATCCTCCCCACATGGCCAAACCACCTTAACGCTTCGTATCACATCCACATCAACACCACAACATTCCTTCACTTCCTCATTTGTCAGCCTGTCACTCCATGAGATTCCATATGATGCTAGGAGTTCTAAACACCTAGAAATTGGCTGAAAGAATTCCAAAAGCATTTTCTGATGTTCTCCTTGCACGGGAAAGGCAGTAATTAAAAGTCCTATCCTCTGCTGCCTGATTCCTTCCTGGGTAAGGCTTTATTAAATAAGGTTGCGGGATGATGAGATAGTGGTTTTGGGAGGGGACTTAAATGGTCATGTATGTGAAGCAGCACAAGGTTATGAAGGAGTGCATGGGGGATGTGCATATGGTATAAGGAATGCAGAAGGGGAAAGGATGCTCGAGTTTGGGGAGGCAGCGGACATGATTGTGTGCAACACGTATTTTAGGAAAAGAGACAGTAGGTTAATTACGTACGAGTCTGGGGGAAATAGCAGTCAGATAGATTATTTTCTGGTTAGGAGGGCCGATAGGAGGTTGGTGAGGGATGTTAAAGTTGTGGGAAGTGGGGAGTGTGTGCAGCGGCATAAACTATTGATTTGTGATATGGTGCTTAAAGAATGAATGATGAAAAAGAGGACTTATGTACCTAGAGGAAAATATGGAAGCTGAAAAACCAAGTAGTAAGGGATGCCTTCTATAGCGAGATGAGGAGAGCGGTGGCTGAACAGGGAGCTGTAGACAGAGGCGTTAATGAACAGTACAGAGCCCTCAAGAACAATCTCTTGAGAGTTACTGATGTAACATGAGGTTGGACAAAAGGACTACCAAGACATAAAGTAACTTAGTGGTGAGATGAGGGTGTAGAAGCTGCAGTTAAGGAGAAAAGGCTTTTCCAGAAATGGAAGATGGGTGGTAGCAAAGAGGAATTTTTGGCTGCCAAGCATAGGGCTAGAAGAGAGGTATACAGGGCAAAGTCTGAGTCACAGAGACTTTTATTTGATAATCTAAATCATGGGGAAAGGAAAAATATGATATTTAGGGTGGCAGGTCAGGTGAAGAGGGTTAATCGGGATATTATAGGTGAGCAGTGTGTGAAGAATGATGAAGGAGGGTTGGTGGTGAACAGTGGGGATGTTGGAGATGCATGGAGGGAGCATTGTGGTTGGTTGTTAAGTGGGGAGTTTGACTGGGATGGGGAGGGTTTGGAGCCAGCAGATCCAGTGTCTGGCCCTTGGCCTTTGATTGGTGCTGCTGCTGTGAGTGAGGCGGTGGGCAGGGTGAGGGTGGGGAGGGCAGCAGGTGTGTCTGGGTTGACTGCCGAAATGTTGGGGGCCTCGGACAATATGGGGGTGGGGTTGGTCGCTGACCTGATGAATGGGGTTATTTGTGAGTGTGTTGTCTCAGATGATTGGCTGAAGAGTGTAATTGTAAGTGTGTATAGGGGGAGGAGTGGTGCCCTGGAGGGGGGAAATTGTGGAGGTATGGAGCATTTGGATCGAATAATGAAGGTAATGGAGAGAGTTTTAGAAGGTGTGATTAGAGAAAGAGTGAATATTGATGAGATGCAGGTGGGGGGACCACTGATGCCGTATTCATTGTTCAACAGCTTCAGGAAAAGTGTATTGGTGGGAGAAGGGATCTTTATTTTGTTTTTGTTGATTTGGAGGGGGCCTTTGACAGAGTCCCTAGGGAGGTGGTGAGGTGGGCAATGAGAAAGCTTGGCTTAGAGGAGTGGCTGGTTGGGGTGGTTGTGGCTATGTGTGTGGGTGCTCACACCCAGGTGGGAGTGAATGGAGATTTGAGTGATGAGTTTTCCGTGGATGTTGGTGTGCATCGGGGGTCAGTTTTGAGTCCCATGTTGTTTGTCATGGTACTTGAGGCCCTTTCACGTGACTTTAGAAACGGACTCCCGTGGGAGTTGTTGTGTGCTGGTGATTTGGTGTTGATTGCAGAGAGCGAAAGGGAGGCGAAGGAAAGGTTTAGGAAGTGGAGAGATGGTATGGGGCACAGGGGCTTGAGGGTGAGTGCAGATAGAACAAAAGTGATGATGTCTGAGGTTGGTGGCGGTGCTGTCAAAGACGAGGGAGAGTGGCCATGTGCGGTTTGCTGCAGGGGCATGGGAGGTGGTTCCGTCTTGTGCGGTGTTTGTGATGGGTGGGTGCATGAGAGATTTAGTGGTATCAGAGGTGAACTGCGAGATAGTGCTGATTTTGCGTGTTGGAGAGAGCAGGTGGAGATTGTCAGATGTGAAAGGATTGAACTTGCTGGTGAATCTCTTGAGTGTGTGGAAGATTTTTGTTATTTGGGAGACATGTTGTGTGCTGGAGGTGGGGCTGAAGCTAGCTCTGTGGCTAGGGTGAGAAGTAGTTGGAAGAAGATCAGGGGGCTCTTGCCTCTCCTGACATTGAGAGGACTCTCCCTACGTGCTAAGGGGTCTTTGTATGCAGCATGTGTTAGGAGTGTAATGCTGTATGGTAGTGAGACCTGGGCAGTGAAGGAGGGGGATATTCAATTAAACCATGCCACCTCTTAACCACCATACTAAAACTGGCCATGGTGCAGGAAATATTTAGTGAAGTCTGGAGTTAAACTGAGTGCCAAAACCAGCTTATTACATCCTTACTGATGCTGGGTGTGAGGAGTGAGTTGGGGAGAGGGCAATCAAATGGTGGGTTACAGAGCGACTTGGAGGCATTTTGTCTGCGGCCTCCCTTTGTTGGATTACAGGCTATAGATAGATAGGTAGATAGGCTGATGTTGGACACTGCTGGCAAGGGCCAACTGAAGACTAACCTTAAAAAATGAGCACAGGGGAGAAGTGGCAGTGTTCATCATATCTCCCTGAGTGGCATGACTTCCAAGATAGTCACACCAGCAGCCAGTTTGTATGTCCCACTGCCACAAACAGCACCAGCCTGGCCTAGCCAACATTCTGGGGCATGGACTGGACTGGCAGCTGCTTCAAGGCCCTGTTGCTGGTGCCACTGTGGATGGGAAACACAATATCATCAACAGCCAGCCCTTGTAAACTTAGTGGCTTGGTTATTGCTGGCCCTACATTTGAAGGACAGACAGTAGAAAATACAGACTGGAAGACAGTAGGAGATACAGACTGAGGAAGACAGTTAGAAATAAATACAGGGGAAGACAATAGGAAATAAAGACAGAGGATGACAGTTAGAAATAAAGACAGGAGAAGACAGTAGAAAATACAGACAGAGGTAGACATTAGGAAGTACAGACAGAGGAAGACAGTAGGAAATATATACAGAGGAAGACAGTAGGAAAAACACAGAGGAAGACAACAGGAAATACAGACACAGGAAGACAGTAGGAAATACAGAAAGAGGAATATAGTAGGATATATAGAGGAAGACAGTAGGAAATGAAGACAGTGGAGGACAGCAGGAAATACAGACAGAGGAAAACAGTAGGACATACAGGCAGAGGAAGACAGTAGGAAATACTGACATAGGAAGACAGTAGGAAATACATTTGGAGTGGTGGACTCAAGGCCTGCCAACTGCCACTGAACTGGTCAAGTGGATTTGTCTGCAACCATCGAATAACCAAACCTACACCATACCACTGTCTACCTCATCTGTCTTCTGTTTCACCCTAAGTGTCTTATCTCTGGCCTGCCCTCCTCCACACCACCTTATAACTTTACCAGCCCATAACAACTCTACAACTGTATATGAGGCCCCTAATAACATAGTGTACCGAGCGCCACTGCAAGCGAAACTGAGTTAAGTATACCACATGTAGCCCAAATCCTCTTTGATCTGGAAAGCAACCATGAGGTACAGAAAGCAACTAGAATTAGGGTCCAAATTCCCTTTCTGTAACATGGTCTCACTGCCCGCTTCACCTCAGTGCGTCAACAAGCCTTCATGCTGGTCACAGCATGTACCAAGTGCCTCCCAACAACGTGCTGTCTGGTGTTCCTAGATACTAGCATTTCTTTATGCTCACAGTCATGCATTTTTTTTTTATAGCATTATTAATTATTGTACCATTATTCTAACATAATGGAATATTTCAGCATAAAATTGGATGATTTTAAGGGTAAGTTAGCCATAATGTACAGAAAATGGGCAAGGCAGAGAGCTCAGCAAGATATTGGCAACTGTGATCTGGGAATCTGTCGCAACGTGACGCAGTTTTTTGTTTACCAGCCGGCCTAGAACACTGCCTGGATTAACTGGCTGTTTCCAGAGCTGTTTTAGTGTTTTTTCTCATTGTCTCGAGAACATGAGTGACTCTAGTAGTGAGCAAAAAGCTGCTGGTCCTTCTCATAACAGAAAAAGAGCGAGGAGGCCAGAGATGTGGGCTAAAATGAAAGATTTCTTTTTTTTATAATGTTTTTTGTCTGAAAATAGTATTACATACATGTATTTTGCATCTGTAAACATTTCCCATTGATATCTTTGGTTGGTTTGATTGTTACAAATGCTTACTGAGAACACGTTTTGTCTCTCAATAACCACACTAGAGAAAACTCAGCTATTGTTGTACCTTTCAGAATGCTACTAATTTCTCTTCTACCAAGATTAGCATGACATGAAAGTACGAACTTCAAGCTAAAGTACAAAAAAAAAAAAGCACTAAAAAATATTCACTAGTTCCAAAGTTATGGCATTTTGAAAGTTACGCAACTTTAACTGCGTTTTTCTCCGTTTTCAACATGAGGCGTTCGGTACACTATGTTGTTAGGGGCCTCATATGATGATCCTTCCACACTACATACTAGCTCTGCCATACAATTTTATTCTGCTTTGGGAACACTTTTAAAACCTTCTGATACATGAAAACTCCCTATATTACATTCTTACTGATGCCACTTTTTTTTTTTAATGTAAGGAAGAAGGAACCAAAAGCCTGGAAGATTGTTTCCTCCACGAAAAAGTAAGATAGACAGCCAAAATTCGAGATCCATTCATTGCAAGACAACTAGGCACAATGTGTTTGAGAGATTGGAGGCCATAGGCTGTAGGAAATACAGATGGAGGAAGACAGTTCCAGAGTTGACCTTTTGCATACATGAAGGACCAGGTGTAATGATTAACTTTTGCATTTTACAGAGTTTAAAAAGAGACCTGTAACTTCAGCAATTTAAATTCTTTTGATACGATGATCTAAATGATGGTCCTTTCTATGGTATTCCCTCTATCAGAAAATGTTCAGCTTGAGGAGACTTTTTGTGTTGTTAGTTATGAGAAAAATAACTGCTTTGGGGTCTTGCAGCTGCTGATGTTTTGAGAGGGGAAAACTCAATGTATGTGCTTACAGACTGCACTTACTGAAGGGTTCATCATCATCATCATCATATACTCATCAGCTCCTCATCATTATCATCCTCATCATCATCATCATTTATAATCCTGACCTCTTTTTCTGACCTAAGGCAAGATGAGGTGAGGGATTGTTCAGAAAGCAAGGAAGGAGAAAGCAGAGTATGGGGAAAACACTGTTGTAGATGAACAGCATGCACAAAATGAACACATAACTGACATACCACAGAATGAAGCTAGGTAGCTGACAAGGACACACAGCTCCAGTTCTTGGTACATCTCCACCAACACCTTGTCAAACCTGCAAGAATGGGATATGGCAGTGGGCACTTAAAAATGACCTATTAAATTCATCATCAGCTAGTCCTTCCCTACAGTTTCCAGCAATTGCAAAAAGTAATGAGCTAGTTTGGGTACCTTGTTTATAGCCATCCCTTATGGGATTTAGGGATCAGAGAGTACACAGACAGGTTGATACATAGGATACCTGCTATAGCTTCCAATCCACAGAACATATTATCAGCACTACCATGACCAGCCTCGGTATGGGCATGCATTTAAGAGGAAGCATGGCATAATGACTAACTGAATCTGATGCTATTTCACTAATGACACATCTTAAGACTGCACTAATGCAACTGGTAAAATGGTAACAGGGAAAACTGTGGGTGTGTATGGTGTAGCAGATGAAATGCTGAAAGCATCTGGTGATGTGACAGTGATACTGTGAATGTTTACGAGGGGGAGGGTGATGCTCTTATTTGAGGTAGCTGTAGGAAAAAATTTTGGCCTGCATGAGCAAGGAGACTTGACATTAATAAGAGACAATTTGATTTTATCCCTAGCAGAGGAACTGTTCATGCAATATTTAAAGTACTGTTAGGCAACTCAGGAAAGCTTTTAGGGTAAGAAAACATATTTACTTTGTTTTTGTTGACAGTTCTACTTTCATTACTCTATTTTCTTGCATCTGGATCCTTCCCACCCCATTTTCTGTAAGAATTAATGTTAGGATAATGCTTAGGTTAGATTCATATATGTCAGATGAGGTTATGAGAGTACATAATATCAGAACATACATGATCTGGGTTACAACAGATTAGGAAGCTCTGGGTTAAATTAGGGTAGGATGGACCAGATTATATTCAACAGGTTAGCACAGAGTGGGATAGGGTTATAAAGGTGAGATTAGGTTAGCTAATGTTTGGACTGGATAGGATATGTTAGGTAAGTCTAGGTTATCTATTTCTGATGCTAACCTGCCAAGTTTTGTACAGGCAATGCCACTGGGGTGTCTGTGAGGAGGGTGGGGGTGGGGGTGAGATGAGACTTAAGCACCAGGCCACAATCCCTCTCCAGGCTCACCAGGCGACAGTGGATGTACTGCAGCTTCACTCCCATGTCTCTGTGGCTCTGCAAGTCCAATGGTAATATCAAACTTATGACCTGTACAAATTTACGACTATGGTAAATGACTACACAATCAACATTGAGGCAGATGATGTGTGTTAAGCAGCAACCATTTGTTATTATTAAACTCTTCCACTCCATCAGGTTTCCCTCAAGCTAAACACAATTGTCTGGTGGTAATAATAAAATAAGGCTTGAGTCATACTTCAGACACTAATGAAGATTTTTTTTTTCTTCCACTGGATACTTAGTAAAACAAAAATATTCATTACAAAAGCAACAAAGTCAATTAACCCAGCATAACTTCACTCTAAATTTTCTTGTGAAGTGTAGTCATGGTTAAAGGCTAATGTATATCTGAGTACAGCAGACTCCACCACCACCATTCCCTGACTATGTACATATTCCTTACTATCTCACCTACTGAATTCATCTAAATTTCACGATGTACTAGGCCTCAGGTCCTCAGTCCCTGGCAGTTCCCACTAATCCTCTTGATGATATCTGATGCCACAATGAAGCTGAGTAGTGATGGGGTAGGGCAGAAATTACCCAGATGCTTTCACGCCATAACTTCACTGGACATGTTAACTTTAATAGCATGGGAAACAACCGAAGCACTGGCACAACTGATATAACTTTTTGACACCACTGTTCCCCAGTATTAAATGGAGACCAACAGTCTGAGTTACTTTGTTAAGCCAGTATTAACCTGCAGACACATACACTCCTTGAAAGCTATGTGTACTAACCTGCTGTATATTAACTTGTGTACTGTATTAACCTGCTGAGCTTTACCAGAAGACATAATCCCACTGCCGCTGCTGTTTCGGGTCCCTGATGATGATGGAGGATATTCTCTCTCTCTCTCTCTATTAATCTTCTAATTTTTCTCCCTTTCCTCCTCCTGTCTCTATTTTCCTCCCTGTTTTGTCTTTCCCTGCTTCCCTTCACTTTTTTCTCCATTTTTCTCCTTTTTCCTCCTATTTGCTTTTTTCTTTTCTCTCTCTGTTTATACTCTATTTTCCTGACATCTTTTTTACTGTTACCTTTATTTTGCTTTGGTTTTTGTTATACTTTAAAAAACATACTTTTTACCTTCCCTAAAATGAGTTATTTAAGAGGAGCCTGTGGAGTCACATGGAGAGACAGGCTGACGAATGAGGATATAAAGGAGCGTTGTGGTGATGATGTGGATGTGATAGGAAGCGTTATGAGGAACACACTGAGGTGGTTTGGCCATGTGGAGAGGATGGAGGGTGAAAGACTGATGAAGAGAGTGTATGTGAGTGAGGTGGAGGGGTAAAGAGGGAGGGGGAGGCCGAGGATGAGATGGAGAGATGGGGTGGAGAGGTATATGAGAGAGGGGGGTGTGAGTTGGGAGCAGGGGAGTGAAATGGCGGGGGACAGGGCGACTTGGAGGCGATTTGTTTGTGGCCACCCCAAACGGGATTGAGGCGTCTGGCAATAGATAGATAGATAGATAGACTTCCTCATTGATCATGCATGTTTGCTGATATTTTTATATCACCTTTTTGTATTCCTTTTTTTTTGTGTTTTACGATGATGGAGGAGAGAGCCACCTTCTCAGCCATGTCATCACCACTTGTCCTCACACTGGCCCTTGTATCTACAGGAACAGAAGCACTTTAGTTCATCTGATTACTCATTTCATCACCATTAACTCCTTCACCTTCATCATTCTTTGTCTGTGTCTGCCCTCCTCTCTTCCTATTTCTTACCACCATTCCCTCACTTGATGTAGTGCTGCCTTCTTCTTCCTTTACCTTTGTCATTCTTTCTCTGTGTCTGTCCTCCTCTCTTCCTACTTCTTACCACCATCCACTCACTTGATGTAATGCTGCCTACTTCTTCACCCTTATCATTCTTTTTCTGTGACTGTCCTTCTCTCTTCCTATTTCTTCCATCTTTCTTGTCACTTTTTATTACTCTTCTTTCCTTTTCAGGTGGCTTTACACTGAGTGACAAGCCTAATGGTAACCTGTAAGCCAGGAAACCATTTACAACACTGGGTGGTAACCATGTAACCAACCCATACATGCTCCCTACGTGTCAACAAGTGGGTTGGTGAAGGGTTAGTGCCCCTCCCCATAAAACAACTAACTCAAAGACAAACAGCCACCTCTTACTGGATTGTGGCATCTGGCTATAGACAGACAGATAGATAGATAGATAGATAGATAGACAGACAAAGAAGAACTTCAATATGCTGATATTGTCTTTTAGTTCACTCATGCAACTATGGTATGGTTTTAGTCACCTTGAAAAATCTTTAGGAGAGAAACAGTTAACAAAGGATATGTTCAATCCCTCCAGCCTGCAAAATCACACCTAAACTGAATCAAACCATCAAACAGAAACAGGAGTACAAAAAGATGGAAGTCAACATATTAAATGGGCTAATAATATTTCACCAAGTCAATATTATACTGCGACTGGAAAAGTGAAAACTAGTAAAAACTAAATGGCTGCAGCAAGAAACTTAAACAAAATCAAAAGAAACTGATTATAAGAGTGGTATGGGATGAGGGATAGAATGCTAGACATCCACAGCCATGAGAGAGTTAAATATAGATACCTGGTACCGTACAGATAATGTGACGAGCTGCTAAACAAACTGACATGACAGACCTGGTGCTCACTCACTGACTGCACCCGGTTCAGCATTATCACCTCCCGTACCTCAACCAGGAGGTCTGCCTTGGCCTGCTGGTTGGCCCAAACATAACACTGTACAGCTTCCTGATGGCATCTTCCTCCAGGTCACTCTCAGGTTTTGTGCATCATTTCTGAAATATAACATGGTGGGGATATTTATACATCTCACTTATGAACACATCAGTAAAAAAAACAAAAAGTTGGAAACATACCAGATGCACTGTCTTGTTTTAAGGGAAATTATATGAATGTACAATACTATAGAGAAATGCTACTACTTTACATCAGTAACAGTTTTGTCTAATGGTAGGTGGAGTAAACTAGAATGAAATTTAGTATATAATGAAGGCATCTTGTATTGGTCTATTACTGGTATCTTGTTTTCATTTTTCTTGGAGGGAATAATTTTGCCCACTTCAAGCCTTTGGTTCCTACTTCCTTGCATTAAAAGAAATAAAGATATAATATACATGAAGAAAAATGCACTATGAACTAGCTGCCTTAAATGTGGAAGCACATACAAAATTGTAAATCATCTCTAAAAAATCCTATCACCATACTACACTGAGAATTACACTGAGGTGGTCTGGACATATGGAGAGAATGGAGACTGAATGACTAAGAGAGTGTATGCAGATGAGGTGGAGGGAGGGAGAGACCAAGGATGAGGTGGAGGGATGAAGTTGAGAGGTATATAAGGGAGGGGGGAGTGAGCTAGGGGGGAGGGCAGTCAAATGGTGGGTGACAGAGCAACTTGGAGGCATTTCATATGGGACCATCCTTTCCGGGATTAGGGCATTGGGCTATTGATAGATAGACAGATAGACATACAGAACTGTAAATCATCTATAAAAAAAAATCCTATCACCATACTGAAAGGGATTAACCCTTGCTAAACTACAAACTTCACATAAGGTACAATGAAGGTCTGCACGGGCCCAGCTGCAAGTCTGGTATGAGGTACAGTTTACACTGGCTATAAAACAATGATTCAGAGGAGGTAACCTATCTTACAAGCAATCAGTGTGGCAGGGGTTCATGCTCTCCTTCTCACTCTACCTTCCGCACTTTGTCCACATGTAGCCTATACATCACCTCAGAGCCACTCTCCTTATCCAACCCACATCACCAATTCATTCTCCATCATATTTCTATTATTATAGCTATGACCTCACAACTCTGGAAGTATCTTCCTCTGTCTGTATTTCCTACTGCCTATGACCTCCAGTCTTTCAAACACAGTTTGTCCAAGCATCTTGAAACAAATGGATCTTGATTTTGGCTCTCTGTTAACTTGTTTTTTTTTTTTCTCTCTCTCTCTCTCTCTCTTGGAGGGAACACTCTTACAATCTTGCAGACTTCTGGCTTTTGGTTCATTCTTGCATTTAAAAAAAAAAAATCATATAGTCTGGAAAAGCCCTCTGGTCCTGAACAAGTTAATAACCTGCCCAGTCCAAAAGTCTTTCCTGAGCAGAATAAAACTGCATGAAAGATACAAGACAAAAAATGTACTGAAGGAGTATAGTTGTGCCTGAGTCTTACCCATATTGGAGGAGACCAAACTGTGTGGCCCAGTCACCCAGGTGGTTGATGCAGTTGACATGGTGGCCCAGGGCTGAGTGGAGACAGGCCAGGATGTGCCGTTGATGGTGGAGCACAGGTGGCCAACGTGGAAAGGCTTGGCAATGCTGGGTGTGCTGTGGGATGAGTGGTGGAAAAAATAATGGTCATGTTCAAGACTGAAAAACTGTTACTGATAAATGGCACAACCAGCTCCAAATTATCCCTTATGAGGTGCAAGAGCCCTGGGTTAGGGTACCATACTGAAAAATTTAGGGAAAACAACAAGCCTACTCTTCCTGTGGCAATACATGATCAGAAAAACACCAACCATTTTTTTTTTTTTTTTAGAACTAAACCTATGTGTGGGAGGCATAAGACTTACTCTACATGAAGCTACTAAACCTTTAAACCAACATGTGTTTTACTGAAAGGGAGTGGATTAGCAATATTCCTGGTTGCTATCACTTCACTCATACTCAGTTGCCTCGTTCCTTTCATGTATGCTGGAATAACAAGTGATCCATGCACAAGACCTACACTCTCAGCTATATCAAACCCTCTGTCAGCCATTACCAAATCACCTGGCAAGATGTGATCAAGGATACCACAGTTTTCAGCAATGTATTTGTCACTTGTTCTACCACCCCATGCCTTGGATATAAATGACACAGAACCTGGAGGAGAGATTCCAATTAAATATTTCACAGTATTATGGTGCTTATAAAATGACCAAGTTTTAGCCTGTGCCAGTAAGTTTGTTGGCCGATCCAAAAACACTTCAAAACAGTCCATAATAACCGCTACCTTCTCCCCATAATGTTCCCTGAAACACATTGGCATTGTTAGCTGCAACTCCTCTCGGGTTGGCCATCTGACATTCCATTTTGTCCTGACATGCAGAATGTCCAGTAACTTGAGGAATATTTTTGAGGAAGTGCTAGTGGAAATATCAAATCTGATGGCCAAGTCTTGGAGTGGAAAATTATGACGCAGTTTCATGAGTGTGAGCATCATCTGCTGAAAAGGTGTTAAGGCACTCTTACCAGTTACAGTAATGTAATGTTTTATAAAATGAAAAAGTTTCTGTAAATCAGAGTAACTATTCAACCCAGTATAAAATTTAACTCTCTCATCATGTCCTTGAAAAAAGTCTTCCGTCATTTCCTTTCTGCTCAGCTTTTCCTGTAATTTCACTTTGTCCATAATTAACCTGTTAAGCTGATCCTGTAATAATTCTTCATGGTTAGATGTAACTTCAGTTTGTGATCCACTTTCAGCCATACTGTTAGCTGACTGTTGCTGGAGTTCTTGGCCAACAGCAGAAATATCCAAAACACAAGTGCAGCCTGGAGCAGGAGCACCAGTATCATGGCCAGGTGTATAATCATCCACAGTATTGCCTGACGCAGAAGCATCGTTAACTCCTAGATGGGGTGGAGAAGAAGCACCCACATCAAGATGACCAGGAACAGGCACACCCACATCAACGGCAGGAGCATCAGACTGGACAGCAGCACCCATACCTACAGTGTTGTATAAAAATCATACTTATATCATGTATACAACACCTTTTCCCTCAAAGCATTTCAGTATATGATGTAACCTGTAGACAATACAAAAACACAGTTAAGCAACGAAGAAAGTCAAATCGGGGAAAGCCCAAGGAATTGATGGAGTGTGTGGTGAAATGCTGAAGCATGGGGGAGAGATAGTAGTAGAATGGATGTGGAAGATGTGCAGTTTGGCCTGGGAGGAAGGTAGAGTCCCGGAGGATTGGAAGTCAGGTATAATTATTCCCTTGTACAAAAAGAAAGGAGAAAAAGAAGTGTGTGGTAATCACAGGGGCATTTGTCTTCTTAGTATAATAGGAAAAGTGTACGGTAGGATACTTATAGACAGAGTTAGAGAAAGAACAGAGAAATTAGTTGGAGAAGAACAGGGAGGCTTTAGGAAGGGAAGAGGTTGTGTAGATCAGATATTCATTCTTAGATCTTTAGTGGAAAAGTTTCTAGAGAAGGGAAAGAAGTTGTATGCAGCTTTCATGGATTTGGAGAAAGCATATGACAGGGTGGATAGACAAGGATTGTGGAAAGTATGAAAAATATATGGAGTAGATGGAAAGTTGTTGAATGCTGTGAAGAGTATGTACGATGGTGCCAAGGCTGCAGTGCATGTTGACAGTGAACTGAGTGAATTTTTCTGTTTGAAGGTTGGGTTGAAACAGGGATGTGTCATGTCTCCATGGATGTTCAATCTGTACATGGATGGGGTAATAAAAGAGATACAAGGTAGGGCAGTGGATGTTGGAGTGGCCCTAGTGAGAGAGGGTAGTGTTTGGAAACTCCCTGTACTGTTGTTTGCAGATGATACTGTGTTGTTGAGTGAAGACGAATGGGAGCTGCAAGGCTTGGTGGATGAGTTTGGAAGAGTATGTAAGAAACGGAAACTAACGTTGAATGTAGGGAAGAGTAAAGTGATGGTCTTTGCGAGAAGTGAAGTCAGTGAATGTACGCAGAGGTTGGATGGTGAGGAAATGAAAAATGTGTGTATGTTTAAGTACTTGGGGAGTGTGATGAGTAAGGATGGAAATTTGGAGGGTGAAGTGCTTGAAAGAGTTCAACAAGGAAGAAAAGTTACTGGTTCCTTGAAAGCAGTGCTAAGAAACAGGGAACTGAGCATGGAAGTGAAAAAGTTACTACATGACAGTATTGTGATACCAACTCTAACATACGGAAGTGAAGCTTGGACGTTGTTGGAGGGACACAGGTCAAGAGTGAGAGCCGTGGAAATGAGTTATTTAAGAGGAGCCTGTGGAGTCACATGGAGAGACAGGCTGACGAATGAGGATATAAAGGAGCGTTGTGGTGTTGATGTGGATGTGATAAGAAGCGTTATGAGGAACACACTGAGGTGGTTTGGCCATGTGGAGAGGATGGAGGGTGAAAGACTGACGAAGAGAGTGTATGTGAGTGAGGTGGAGGGGGAAAGAGGGAGGGGGAGGCCGAGGATGAGATGGAGAGATGGGGTGGAGAGGTATATGAGAGAGGGGGGTGTGAGTTGGGAGCAGGGGAGTGAAATGGCGGGGGACAGGGCGACTTGGAGGCGATTTGTTTGTGGCCACCCCAAACGGGATTGAGGCGTCTGGCAATAGATAGATAGATAGATAGATAGATGTCTCCTCTTTTCCTTCTTTTATATGGTGTTTGCAACACCTTAAACCTTCTTTAGTTATACTTTTCAAGTAGTGCCCAATTCTCTTGCTGTATGGGGCTACTCTTGGATCAGCATTATTAAATTCTTTAGGCAACTTACCTCACTCCAGTTACCTCCATATTCACTTACGTCAGGCCTTTGCCGGTTCCACCTTTATATTTTGTAGTTTCCCAACCTCCCGTCACCCATCAAAGAAATACCAGTACTATATTACAATAGACCAGCTGGCCCACGCTAGTCAGCTCCTACACAAGTGTGACTAAATAAAAGAAAGTCATAATCCCACTGGCTGGGGAAGCACCCAGGCACCTTTCTTACCAGTTTATTTCTGTATCGTGGTAGGTGGTGGCGACTATCATCCACTCACTTGATGTCTTGCTGCCTACTTCCTCCATAGCCTTTATCATTCTTTTCTGTGCCTGTCCTCCTCTCTTCCTATTTCTCCCATCTTTCCTGTCACTTCTTATTGCTTTTCTTTCCTTTACAGGTGGCTTTACATTGAGTGACAAGCCAAATGATTTCCTGTAAGCCAAGAAACCATTTACAACGCTGGGTGGTAACCATATAACCAAACCATACATGCTCCCTACATGTCAACAAGTGGGTTGGTGGAGGGTTAGTGCCCCTCCCTGGAAAACAAATAACTCAAAGTCAAATAGCCACCCCTTATGGGATTAAGGCGTCTGGCAATAGATAGATATCAATGTTCCCTTGTTTATGATCACAAACAAACTGCCACCATTCATACAGCAGTAAGAGAAGAGTTGTGTAAGGTCAGCAAAACACATCACTAGGACTCAGGTGCTAAAATGCCTCCTGTGCTAAACACCACTGTCCACTACTAACGAAGGCTATCTCATTTACCTGATCAATTATCCTGTATTCTTGTCTACAGGAGCATTTTGTTAAGTGCTCAGCAGCAGATCACCATCCTCCTTTCAGGGGATGCTGACCACCAGTCCCCTGAGTTCATATCTAGCTGAGTGAAGTGAAAACAATACATGAAGCTAAATGCTGAAGGATTTAATCACTCAATTCAAAATAATGATGCCATCCTTTTTCTGAAGGAATCCCCAAACTGAGGTGAGCCATGCTACTGTACACATGGCTTGTATTCTCATCAATTAAGCAAGCTCCCTAGCCCTTAGCTAGTTATTTTTGGATACAGCAGGGTAATAGGATTATGTACATTTTTTAGGAAGAGTATGGTGATAGTATTATTTATTTATTCATTCATTCATTCATCATCCAATCCTACATTGCACCATGAGTATTAGAATGATTGAAATAACATACAAAAGAACAGATCCTCATCCTGCCCTAAGGTGGGAAAGGAGGTCCAGATGATGATGATGATGATGACAAAAGGACAGAATGGGGTAATAAGCAAAATAAATTACTTGGGAAGAGGTGTTAGGGAGCTGCTTTGACTGACAAGAATACAGGCCACGATTTATAAAACTGGCTAAGCACTGAGTCAAGAGAAGAATATAACAGAGGATAACTGAAGAAGGTTGGCAGACAAAAGCACATAAACACAGAATATGACACCGACAGAACACAGCACATAAAGAACATGAAAGTGTAGCTACAAAAACCTGGAAGAACAAAGAACGTAACTATGAACATACAAATATCACTGCAAAAGACTGTGTAAGCTGGAAGCAGGGCAATGAAATGGCAGGGGGACAGGGGGACATGGAGGCGATTTGTTTGTGGCCACCCCTTACCGGATTTAGGTGTCTGGCAATAGATAGATAGACAGACAACAACAAACATGCATATGAAGGGAAAATTTAAGGTAGGTTGGTCAATGCTAGGCTGCTCCTGTAAGTAACTAATCTATAAATAAAGAGACATGATAAACATAGAGAGACATGATAATATTAATAACAACAATAATAATCATCATCATAATCATAATCATAATAATAATAATAATAATAATAATAATCCATCCATCCATCGTCCAATCCTACGTTGTCCCATGAGGAACGTAGGAGCCCGGGGCTAAGCAAGTTGGTCCTGACAATTAAGATGAGAGTGATTTAAGATGAGAGTGAGAATAATAATAATAATAATAATAATAATAATAATAATACAGGATATACATAAAGGTACATCATAAGAATCAAACAAATATTGGACCTCAAAGCTGTGATCACTGGCCACACTGGTTTTTTGTTTAATGAACCCTACGCACATCCACCCACACCAAGAATTAGTGAAGAGTGAGTTATGTATTATTCTAACTTTGGGACGGTCCCCACAAAAGTGCAAACAAATGACAAGTGGCAGTATTTGGTCGTCATCATCATCAGGACCTCCTTTCCAACCCTAGGGCAGGGTGAGGAGTAGCAATGTCCAGACAGCCCAGATTTGCCCAGTCCAGTGGGCCATGCTTCCATTCACTCATCATTCAAGCCCCCGGAATCCTGGCTCTATTGGATATGCCAAAAACATTCCCCACGTTCTGTAGCTTGACACAAACGTATCCGATAGAGCGGTATTTGGTAAATATTAAATTCCAGACAACTAAAGCAATGACAGGCTTCAATAAAGCATCACTTTCTCAGAAATACGATACTAATGTAGATAAGGAAGCCAACTCCACTGAACTCATTAGTGAAATGATTGTGTATAAGGGACTGCTGGACAGAAGACCAATTTATGCAACTGCAAAACACCTTGTCAAAAATATTCTTTCATGTGTATGATATTTTTTATTAATGAGCATTCCAGTGATGAGTGGTCTCTGCTCTTGGCAAATCTCATAAGTTTACCTAAACATGTAGAATAGCTATGATTGTTATGTTACAATTTTGGGCCCACGACTGAGTTAGGCTCGCTAGCTGGGTAGCAGATGACACTCTGAAAGTCGCCCATTAGTGTAATGGCAAGAAAATGGCTAACCAAATTAAGCTTTTACTTGTGTAATAGTTATACAAATACAGTAAGACCTCACTATAACGGACTAACTGGGGCCAAAGCCATGCCGAAAAATCTGAAATTCTGATAGAAGCGACATCCAGCCTTCCCCCTGCTAACCCAGACTTTTTCCAATATATCAGACATTAGTGCAGATCGCACCATTGGTTTATAAACTGTTTTGACAACCACTGCGGTACTGTACTGTGTTATACCTTCACTACAGTAATCAAATGGTATAACATGTATAATAATACTGTACTGTACACTGATAAAGATGTCTTTTATTTTCCTTAGTGTGGTGAACATGGCTGAAGTGGTCAGGCAGTCGGGACTGCTTCTGACTTTATCAGATTTTTTCTGATAAATAGGAATTTAGTCCAGTAGCTCCACGATTCCGATAAAAGCTAATTCCGGTCCCACGAAGTCCGTTATATCGAGGTTTTGCTGTACATCTATTGCCATTATATAGATATAAATAAAAAAAGAAGTGCATGTTGGGAAATAATATCTATCAGTCACTGTAAAGGGTAATTCAACATACTTGCCATTCTATTAAACAGAACATTCTGTCTGACTTAAGGATTTACAGTGGAAAATATTCATGAAATACATAAACCATCTCTCTTCAGCTGCTGCGTCTGGCCTTTAAGTAAACAGTATATTTAGGTGAAGTAAATATGGAGGCTAAGGGACTGACAAGAGATCAAGCTGGCTGGATGAATTTTGTGCGGAGAAGCACGTGACCAGGGATTTGGAACCCCTTTTAAAGTGGCAGCGTCCGGACTGACTCTATTGGATAAGTACACGTGAAGCTACAGAACGTGGTGAAATTTTTTGGCCTATCAGATGAAGCTGGGATTCTGTAAACTTGAATGGTGAGTGAATGGAAGTGTGTCCCATTGAACTGGGCAGACTCTGGCTGTCTGGATGCTGCTACTCCTCATCCCACCCTAGGGTGGGATAGGAGGTCTGGATGATGATGATGATAATGATCTATCTATCTATCTATAGCCCGACGCCCTAATCCCGCAAAGGGTGGCCGCAGACAAAACGCCTCCAAGTCACTCTGTCACCCACCATTTGACTCCCCTCCCCCCAACTCACCCCCCCCTCCCTCATATACCTCTCAACTCCATCCCTCCACCTCATCCTCGGTCTACCCCTCCCTCTCCCTCCCTCCACCTCACCTACATACACCCTCTTAGTCAGTCTTTCATTCTCCATCCTCTCCACATGTCCAAACCACCTCAGTGTATTTCTCCTAATCTTTTCAACCACATCCACATCTACCCCACAACGTTCCTTCACTTCTTCATTCGTCAACCTGTCCCTCCACGTCACTCCACATGCTCCTCTCAAGTAACTCATTTCCACTGCTCTCACTCTTGACTTGTTCCCTTCTTGCAAGGTCCACGCCTCGCTTCCATATGTCAGGGTAGGGATCACAATACCATCATGCAGTGACTTCTTAACTTCCATACTCACCTCCCTATTTCTCATTACTGCTTTCAGTGTACCAACAACCTTCCTTCCCTGCTGTACCCTTTCATTTACTTCATCCCCCAAAGTTGATGAAATATGGAAGAATAAAGAAGGTAATAACTTATACCATTATTTAGCAAATGAAAGTATTAAAATAATAAATCAAAAAATATATGATAAAACAGGTATTGATGCTGATGAATTAAAATGTGATGAACAGAAATAAATGCTGCATCAAAATGGGCAGGACCTCAGTTGTAGATGTTATACAACTCATGAAACAAGTCTTCACATTTCAGAGTAATGAATGGTGGATAAATAAATGTGAAGGCCAATAACCCATGCACCTAACTGATTTTTATTCCTACTTGACCATTTTCTTACTTAATTTCACTGTGCTACCCACATGCCTGTGCTGGAGAATAGGGATGGGCAAACGATTATATGTAAGGTGAATTTCCCCATACACAAAACTTCCTTTGGATGATTTAGAGAATGTACAAAGCAGTTTGCCACATTTATGTAAATGAATATGCTGAAAATATACCAGTATTCATAACATCAATAGACAAAAACTATAGGAAAACTACAGGATGCATCTGTTAACCTAGAACCATAAGACTGTGCAAACCAGACAATGAAAAACTACATCTTAAAACTCTTACCTTCTCCAGTCATATTTTCTGATGAATCTTGTTGCCATTAGGTCTGTTTGGTGGATAATTCTGCTATGTATTCTCAGGCGTTGTTACCTGTGAGGTGGAGAAAGTAAAGGCATAATGAGATTCATAACATATCATATAATTTATAGAGGTTCCAGCATGCTTGCATACATTGGCCTTGATAACCTATTGACAGCTCTCCATCCTGCTTGATCTCTGGCAGCCTTCCTGTTCAGTCCCTTATCCCTGAGGTCACACTATGACCTCATCTCTGGTCTTTTTCAGTGTGCCTCTTGCAACCCTACCCTCGAAGTTCACTTTTCTTACTTTTTGCACCAAACTGTCATTCTCCATCCCCTCCACAAGCCCTTATCATCTCAGTCTACCCCTCCTCATCACAACACCAATACATCTCTAGTCCCATCCTTCCTCTAAATACTTTAGTTGTAAACCTACCCCCCCCATGCCTTGCATTCAAGGATGCACTACACATCCATCTAACCATTGTCAGTTCTGTATGTTTGAGCCAACAAATACAGCATCCTCTTCTTTTACTGCCCAGGTCTCACTACCATACAGCATTACATTCCTACAACATGTCGCCTACAAAGATCCCTTAGCATGGAAGGAGAGCCCTCTCAATGTCAGGAAAGGCAACAGCTCCCTGAACTTCTTCCAACCGCTCCTTACTCTGGCCAAAGAGATGCTCCAGCCTCACCTCCAGTACATAACATGTCTCCCAAATTAATAATAATAATAATAATAATAATAATAATAACAATAATAATAATAATAATAATAATGCAGTAATAATCTGGTCTTTTGTTTCTCAAAAGCACCAGTCCTTCCATAGGGAATTCTCTAGTTCTGGAAACACATATACATTATTTTTACAGTTACAAGAATTGTGACATCTCTCATATACAATACAAACTTCATCAGTAAAAAAAAAAAAAAAGAAGAAGAGGAAAAGAAAGGGGCAATAATTAAACCCTACAATCATCTGTCATAATACCTCTCTTCAGGATGTAGCATTTTTAAAAAAGAAAGGCTTTTAGTTGTCTCTTAAAGGATTCAGCAGAAGAGAGTTGTCTCATGGACAATAGCAATCTATTATATAATCTAGGGGCTCTATACACAAAAGAACAATCAGCGAAAGATGACTGGTGAATGGCTCCAGGCTCGTCAAGACGCAAGGAATCATCTTCACTGGGTAACATCACACTCGGTGTGCAGATGGGAGTTTTAACAATTCAGCAAGATACTTCAGTTCACCAAACTTAAGAACCTTGAATGTAATAAGATACAGTTTAAATTTAATTCTAGCCTTTACTGGTAACCAATGCAACTCATTTAGGAACAGGGTAGTTGAAGTTCTCGTGAGGAGACCAAAGATAAGCCGTGCTGCCCTGTTCAACACAGACTGAACTCTTGTTAGTATATTATTTGGAAGACCAACCCACAGTGAATTACAATAATCAACACGAGACAAGACCACAGCATGGACCAATGTTAAGAGGCACTGTCTATTCAGGAATTTTCTCACAGAGTACAGATTTCTGATATGCAAGTTACACCCTCTGACAACTTGATTAATATGTTCTTGGCAATTTAACTTTGAATTAAAATAAACACCCAGATTTAAAAAAGAACTGATTGGATGAAGCTGTGACACGCCAATGTTCAAAATCAGGGCATTGTCAGTGTCATCACCCCTTCTGTTTCCTCTGATGATGATGATCTCAGATTTACCATCATTCAGCTTAAGTCTCCTCTTAGCCATCCAAATCTTAATATCAGACATTAGAGATTCAAACTTTGTCTTAGTATTCTTGATATTTGAAATCTTAACATAGAGCTGGGTGTCATCAGCATAAAAATGATAAGACACATCATGAGCATCAAGTAGAGACGATAAAATACTTGTGTAGATAGTAAATAGAATTGAGCCCAAAACTCATCATTGAGGGACTCCAAATAGAAGGGGAGCAGAATCAGAACTAGCGTAATCAACAACCACCCTCTGAAATCTGTCCGACAGATACGACTTGAGGAGCAAAAGGGAACTATCACGAACAATATGAAAATACAGATCGTCCAACAACAGTTTATGATCTACTGTATCAAAAGCTGCAGACAGATCCAACAGAACTAGGAGAGAGGACATCCCACTACAAGTGTTTGCCACCAAGTCACACTGAATCCTTGTTAGTGCAGCTTCAGTTGAATGGTATTTTCTGTATGCTGATTGAACAACAGGAACAACTCTGTTGTGTTCCAGTAGTGGTACGAGTTGATCGAGTATGGCCCGCTCAATAATCTTGGATAAAAAAGAGGTTATAGACAGGACGATAGTTTGTCATGCTCTCGACATCTAGGCCAGGTTTCTTAATTAGGAGCCTAAGCAAAGCACGTTTCTCAGACTGCACAAAATTACTTTCCAAGAAGCATATACTTATTATGTTGCAGATAAAGTCTGCAGCGTGCTCATACACATCAGGTAGTTGTGACATGTTACATGGATCGAGCGAGCAAATTGTTTTATTTAGTTCTCTGATGTAACATTTGACTTCGTTTACATCCAGCGAAGGAAATGTTGAAAGCAAATGATCCCCAGTGCACCATGGCTGGAAGTCAACTGAGTATGCTTCACTAGGAGAACTTCTGTCTAAATCACTTCTTATGCAAGATATCTTACTTGTAAAAAATGAAGCAAAATCAGAAGCCAATTAGGTATCAGATACAGAAGTTGGTTTAACAATTACATTCCTCCGACCAACCAAGTTGTTCACAACGGCAGACAATTTTTTTGTATCACCACCACATGAATCAACTTTATTTTGATAATACCTAGCCTTTTGGGCTTTTTCAGTGTGAATGACTGCTCTTCTCGCAAAAACATAACGCAAACGAGTTACTTCGGTCCACCGCAAGTGCCACTCACGTTCTGCCTTTCTACATTGTCTCCACAAGGAATTAATGGATGGACCATACCACGGAGAATCATCACGTACAGTAATTGTTTTTACTACCTCAGGACAATAATGGTCAAAAATTGACCTAAGCTCGTTGTTGTAAATATCAACCAACTCATCAGAAGAAAGACTGGAAGAATCAATGGAGTTTAAACACTGATCAATTTCAAGACACATCAACTGGCAGTCAACATTCCTGTAATTTCTGAACCTGATTACCTTTTTATAGATGAAGGGGATTTCGGGACATCAAAACTAAGAGTGATCAGAGCATGATCAGAGATGACGGGGTCAAATGAGTCAACCTCCACATCTGATACGCGCCTGCAACCAACAGGGGACAAGATCAAGTCAAGGACATGTTCTGAGACATGAGTTGGATTACTTACATGATTGAAAAAATTGTTCTGGGTGATCAACTGAAGGAATTCTGAAGAAAATGGTTTTGACTCTGGACTGTCCAACCCAATAATTGAAATCACCACAAACATGGTGACACACTGCAGTAAAGAAATGCCACATAGCTCTCTGTTGGCTGCTCCTGTTACTGGCCGCTCGTCACCCCTGCGAAAGGAATAATATCTTAGTTAACCGTCACTGCCACAGATTTATCGTATTAAATAAAATCGTCTTGAGAGAGTGTCATGGCCAAGTTATGGAAACAGTCTCATATGTGAAAGAAGACTACCATGATTCCAGAGTTGCACTATTACTACTACTCACATAGTTGGAAATGACCCATCATTCATTTGTACACTGGGGCTAGGAAAATGTAAATTGGAGAATATAATTTATTCACAAAATTATAACTTAATCCTAACTTAATCCTAAGCATAAGAAAGTAAACTACAAGTGAAGTAACCTTAGGAACACTGCTTCACATTACTGGTGACATAACAACCTTACTGAGAACAGACCATCAAGAGGGTGGTGACTGAGAAGCAGGTAGCATGTCCGCAGGTGTTTCTATGCTAACACCTGCTGTAGACCAAGAGGGCAGTGTGGGCAGAGTTTAGAGCTTCCTCAGTATGCAGGAGTTTCCATCCTCACCCTTCATAGGCTCACAAGTGTCACAGCGGGGAGGGAAAGTCGCGAGTCGAGGGCACACTTCACGTGAAGAGCTGCTATAACCTTTCCATACCAGTGCTGCTGATCAACTGCCCACACCCCAGCTCACAGTCACCACCTCACTTCCCTTGATTCGTACAATGGAGAAATTGAAGCAGTATCATACAATTCATAATAACTAATCACACTCCGAAAATTATAAAATACAAAATAAGTATACATGAACATACCACATTTGAAAGATCCACAATAACGTATAATTTACTTCCGTGCTCCGAACAGCCCCATTACCAGTGAACTACAACTAACCTAAGTTTTAATGAAACAAATCAGAGAAACTAAATTATACCCTTTTAGAACAAAGATCCAATATTGAACCCTTATAGTCATGAATCATTCTGACAACATGATAATGGTGATGATGATAATAATAATAATAATTAATAATAATAATCATCATCATCATCATCTGAACCTCCTTTCCCACCCAAGGGCAGGGTGAGGAATAATAATAATAATAATAATAATAATAATACCAGTGGTGGTAATAATAATAATAATAATAATAATTGTGGCAGGTGGGGGCGCTCACCATCCACTCACTCGATGTAGTGCTGCTCTCGGGTGTCTACCCTTTCCTCTCTTCCATCCTTCTTTCCTTCCATCCTCTTCTGTCTTTCTTTCCTTTATTCTTTCCTTGTCCTTCTGCCTCCGGGTGACTTTACACTCCCTCTTCTGTCTTTCTTTTCTTCATTCTTTCCTTTTCCTTCTGCCTGTGGATGACTCTACACTGAGTGACAAGCCAAATGGTTTCCTGTACACCAGGATACCATTAACTATGCTGGGTGGTAACCATACAACAAAATTTTGGCACCAAGTGGATTAGTGGGTAATTATTGCGCTCCAGTCAGATTGAGCCAGTGCAAGTTTATATCCAAGGGGTGGTTGGGGTTGATTGCTCATGTAATGCCACTCAGGGATGAGTGAGGCTAGTCACTCTCATCTTAAATGCCGAGACCAACTGCCAAGCCCCAGGCTTCTACGCTCCTCATGGGGCAATGTAGGATTGGATGATGGATGATGGAATAATAATACAGGACATACATAAAGGTACATCATAGGAATCCAACAAATATTGGACTTCAAAGCTGTCATCACTGGCCACACTGGTTTTCTGTTTAATGAACCCTACGCACATCCGCCCACATCAAGAATGAGTGAAGAGTGAGTTATGTATTATTCTAACTTTGGGACGGTCCCCACAAAGTGTGCAAACAAATGACAAGTGGCAGTATTTGGTCGTCGTCATCATCATCATCATCATCATCATCATCAGGACCTCCTTTCCAACCGTAGGGCAGGGTGAGGAGTAGCAATGTCCAGACAGCCCAGATTTGCCCAGTCCAGTGGGCCATGCTTCCATTCACTCATCATTCAAGCCCCCGGAATCCTGGCTCTATCGGATATGCCAAAAACATTCCCCACGTTCTGTAGCTTGACACAAACGTATCCGATTGAGCGGTATTTGGTAAATACTAAATTTCAGACAACTAAGGCAATGACAGGCTTCAATAAAGCATCACTTTCTCAGAAATATGATACTAATGTAGATAAGGAAGTCAACTCCACTGAACTCATTAGTGAATTGATTGTGTGTAAGGGACTGCTGGACAGAAGACCAATTTATGCAAATACAAACAGCTTGTCAAAAATATTCTTTCATGTGTGTGATGTTTTTTGTTAAAGAGCATTTCAGTGAAGAGCAGTCTCTGCTCTTGGCACATCTCATAAGTTTACCAAGACATGTAGAATAGCCACGATGGTTACGTTACAATTTTGGCCCACGACTGAGTTAGGCTGGCCAGCTAGGTAGCTTACGACACTCTGAAAGTCCCCCATTAGTGTAACAGCAAAAAAATAGCTAACCAATTAAGCTTTTATTTGTGTATTAGTCATACAAATACATGCTGTTACACTAATGGGGGACTTTCAGAGTGTCGTAAGCTACCTAGCTGGCCAGCCTAACTCAGCCTTTAGGTAAACCGTATACATGTATTTAAGTGAAGCATTATTTTTATCAATACTGTGGGTTTAGCTATTTGTCTTTTTAGGATTTAGTATAGGTTAGCGATTTGTCTATCTATCTATCTATCTATTGCCAGACGCCTCAATCCCGTTTGGGGTGGCCACAAACAAATCGCCTCCAAGTCGCCCTGTCCCCCGCCATTTCACTCCCCTGCTCCCAACTCACATCCCCCTCTCTCATATACCTCTCCACCCCATCTCTCCATCTCATCCTCGGCCTCCCCCTCCCTCTTCCCCCCTCCACCTCACTCACATACACTCTCTTCGTCAGTCTTTCACCCTCCATCCTCTCCACATGGCCAAACCACCTCAGTGTGTTCCTCATAACGCTTCCTATCACATCCACATCAACACCACAACGCTCCTTTATATCCTCATTCGTCAGCCTGTCTCTCCATGTGACTCCACAGGCTCCTCTTAAATAACTCATTTCCACGGCTCTCACTCTTGACTTGTGTCCTTCCAACAACGTCCAAGCTTCACTTCCGTACGTTAGTGTTGGTATCACAATACTGTCATGTAGTAACTTTTTCACTTCCATGCTCACTTCCCTGTTTCTTATCACTGCTTTCAAAGAACCAGCAACCTTTCTTCCCTGCTGTACCCTTTCAAGCACTTCACCCTCCAGACCTCCATCCTTACTCATCACACTACCCAAGTACTTAAACGTACTCACATTTTCCAATTCCTCACCATCCAACCTCGCTGTACATTCACTGACTTCACCTCTCTCAAAGACCATCACTTTACTCTTCCCTACATTCACCTTTAGATTCCGTTTCTTACACACTCTCTCAAACTCATCCACCAAGCCTTGCAGCTCCCCTTCGTCTCCACTCAACAACACGGTATCATCTGCAAACAACAGTACAGGGAGTTTCCAAACACTATCCTCTCTCACCAGGGCCACTCCAACATCCACTACCCTACCTTGTACCTCTTTTATTACCCCATCCAAGTACAGATTGAACAACCATGGAGACATGACACATCCCTGTTTCAACCCAACTTTCAAGGAGAAAAATTCACTTAGTTCACCATCCACACGCACTGCAGCCTTCGCACCATCGTACATACTCTTCACAGCATTCAACAACTTCCCATCTATTCCATATATTCTTAACACTTTCCACAATCCTAGTCTATCCACCCTGTCATATGCTTTCTCCAAATCCATGAAAGCCGCATACAACTTCTTTCCCTTCTCTAGAAACTTTTCCACTAAAGATCTGAGAATGAATATCTGATCTACACAACCTCTTCCCTTCCTAAAGCCTCCCTGTTCTTCTCCAACTAATTTCTCTGTTCTTTCTCTAACTCTGTCAATAAGTATCCTACCATATACTTTTCCTATTATACTAAGAAGACAAATGCCCCTATGATTACCACACACTTCTTTTTCCCCTTTTCCTTTGTACAAGGGAATAATTATACCTGACTTCCAATCCTCCAGGACTCTACCTTCCTCCCAGGCCAATCTGCACATCTTCCACATCCATTCTACTACTATCTCTTCCCCATGCTTCAGCATTTCACCACACACTCCATCAATTCCTGGGGCTTTCCCTGATTTAACATTCTTCATTGCTTCCACAACTTCTATCCTACTGATTTCTTCCTGTCTTCTCACCTCCCTCCTTCTTCCAGCCATTCCCCAGCCACTTATACTCGCATTACTTCCATCCTCCACGTTCAACAATTCCTTAAAGTGTTCTCTCCATCTGCTCACTTTTTCTCCCTTCTCCACTAGTAATCTACCATTTTTATCTTTCACTCCCCTGCTAACTTCACTTCCACCCTGTCTTACTCTTTTCACCTCTCTCCAAAACATTTTCTTACAGTCCCTCCACTTTACACTCAAATTCCTTCCAAATTCCTCATCCACTCTCTTCTTACTCTCTCTTACTAATCTTTTCACCTCTCTCTTTCTTTCTACATATAACTCTCTCTTCCGCCTCTCAACTTCTTCCACGCCCCTATTTCTCATCCATTCATTGTATGCTTTCTTCTTTTGTGCCACAGCCCATTTCACCTCTTCAGTCCACCACGCTGTTCCTTGCACCCCCCTCCGTCTTCTCTTCCTTCCACACACCACATCACATGCTGCACATATTTCTTCTGTAAATATTCTACACACACCTTCCACGTCCCCCATCTGCTCCAACTCATATTTGCCCAATAGTTCCTCCACTTCTCTCTTATACTCTGCCTTTTTCTCATCCTCTTGTAACCTTTCCACTCTCCTTGCAACTACTCCTTCCTCTCGTCTTTCCCTTCTTCTATTCCTCCATCTTACTTGAACTTTAACTCTGGCCACCACCAAGTGGTGGTCAGAAAGTCCACTCCCCCAACCTCTATAAACTCTTGCATCCAATATACATCTTCGCATCCTTTCATCCACACACACATAATCAATCATTGCCTTCCTTTCACTCAATTCACCACCCACCCTTCTCATCACTCGCCATGTATACCTGTGGATCATTTTATGCCTGAAGAGGGTATTGGCTATCACCAACCCCCTCCCAGCACAAATGTCCACTAACGCACTCCCATTCTCATCTATCTCAGCAGGCACACCCCACTCACCAACTATTCCATCCACCTTCACATTCCCAACTTTACCATTCATATCACCAATCAAAAACACTATCATTCCTTCCAAACTTTTCCATGCACACTTCTACATTTGTCCAGAACTCTTCTCTCACTCTTCTAGCATGATCTTGCGTTGTCTGTAATGATATTAGTTTTAGGGACTTTAGGTTTCTTAGGCTTTTTTTTTTCCTATTAGATAATGTAAGGTTAAAAAAAAACATAAAAAGGGCAAAAAATAAAAATACAAAATTACAAAAAATAAATACAATAAAAAATTATTATATATAATATATATAATAATACGAAAAGACATAGAACAAGGCATATCCAACGACTATCAGTACAGCAACGTCTCTTCAAGCTTATTCTTACTTCAGACGACTTTATTCAACTTGGGCAAGATATCTGCTAATGAAACTTGGGCAGGATATCTGATACACAAGGCTGTATCTACTTCAATCTTTCCAATTCCAGTATTTTCCACGAAGCTCTTATACAATTGTCCAGAGAGCGAAATAAACTAAATACATTTGCTGTATTCAGGAAGAAGCATCGTTACTATAAAAGGTACTGCTCTTAAGCAGTTCACCTTTAGTCACACGAAACACGAAACGTACAAGCACAGAAAGCTGCAGTAAAACAAAGCACAAACAAAATATATAAAACAGACGAAAAACGGAACACCAGATACAGAAAATACATGAAACACGAAGCACACACACACACACACACACACACACACACACACACACACACAATGAGGGACTGGAATTTCATGGATTTGATGCTAATACCAATGTCATGGACCTGGTTAAAACATTAATTATGAGGATCAGTGAACTCGAAAAGAAAGTAGAGAATCTAGTGATAAAGGATGTGTCAGTAAATACGGAAACCACCATACAGAGTCTGATCCAGTCCAATGAAACAGCCAATGAAGAGATTACGAATTTGAAGCAGGAAAATGTTGAACTGAGGAGGAAACTAGAAGAGAGTACTAATAAAACGGAGAAGGTGAGTAATGTATTAGAAGAACATAAGGCAAAGTGGGCACACGTAGAAGAAGAACAGAAAGAAGTGGTCAGCTTAAGAGAGATCATCCAGGAAGAAAGGGAAATGAACAAGAAAGATATGGAAGAAAATGTAGTGAAAATACTGAAGAAAAAAGAGAAAATAGTGAGAGAAACTGTAGAAAGGAACAGATGTGTGGCAGTATTTGGAAACAGGGAAGAGGAAGAAAAGGTTAGGTTCGTAAGACTCGAGAGAGACACGAACATGGTGAGAGGAATATTAGGCAAGATTGACCCCGAAGGAGACAAGTGGGTAAAAGAAATTGAGGAAGTAAGGAGGATAGGGCCTTACAAGAAAGGGGAAACAAGACCAATGAGAGTCAAGTTTACATCAGAAAGTGTAATAAATGAGATACTTAAAGTGACCTGGAAATTAAGCAAAGAGGCGGGGATGGAAATATTATAATAAGAAAAGATCTGAATGAAGAAGAAAGAGAAGTTTTAAAATCATTAAAGGAAGAAGTAAAGGAAAAAAATGATAAGAGGATAGAGGAAGAATGTAATACTTTTTTTTGGAGAGTACTGGATACGAAAGTAAGGAAATGGTTTTTAAGGAAACAGAAGTGAAGGAAACTAAGGGGGATGGTTGTGAAAGATCAGAAGTTGAGGAAGTGGTACGGAGAGAGAGTAGGAGAGAAGAGGATTTAATAATGTCAAAAATAATTTGAAGGTGATATATACCAATGTTGATGGTTTCATATCGACAAGGATCGAAATTAACGATTTCTTGAGAGAACATGAACCTTGAATGCACTCACATTCTCCATATCCTCACCATCCAACCTCACTGCACACTCTGTGACTTCACTCCTCTCAAACACCATAACATCACTTTTGTTTACATTAATTTTCAGATTCCTCCTCCTACACACTCTCCCAAATTCATTCACCAAACCTTGCAACTCCCATTCAACTTCACTCAACAGTACTGTATCATCAGCAAACAGCAACACCGGAAGCTTCCAAATCTCACCCTCATTCATTAGAGCCACCCCCACATCCACTGCCCTACCCTGCACCTCCTTTACAACCACATCCATGTATATATTAAACAGCCATGGAGACATCACACAACCCTGTTTCAGTCCCACATTGAGATCAAAGAACTCACTCAGCTCACCATCCACTCGCACCGTAACCCTAGCTCCCTCGTACATACTCTTCACAGCACTCAACAATTTCCCCTCCACTCCATATATTCTTAATACCTTCCACATACCTTGCCTATCTATTCTGTCATAAGCTTTCTCCAAGTCCATGAAGGCAGCATACACTTTCCTTCCCTTCTCTAGATACTTCTCCACTAAACATCTTAAAACAAATATCTGATCTACACACCCTTTTCCCTTCCTAAATCCCCCTTGTTCTTCTCCAACTAGCTCCTCTGTCATATGCCTAACCCTATCAATGAGTATTCTACCATATATTTTACCAGTCACACTAAGTAGGCAAATACCCCTATGGTTACCACATACTTCTCTCTCTCCTTTTCCTTTGTATAAAGGAACAATTATACCTGATTTCCAGTCCTCTGGAACCCTTCCCTCTTCCCAAGCCAATCTACACAACTTCCATATCCACTCCACAACAATCTCACCCCCATACCTAAGCATTTCACCACACACTCCATCAATTCCTGGGGCCTTTCCCAACTTAATATTCTTCATCGCTTCCACTACTTCCGCCCTACTGATCTCTTCCTCCCTCCTCTCATCTCTTTTTCTCCCAGCCATTCCCCAACCACTTATACTCGCACTGCTCTCACTCTCCACATTCAACAAATCCTCAAAATGCTCCTTCCATCTCCTCAGTTTCTCTCTCTTCTCCACCAACAATCTATTATTCCTATCTTTCACTCCCCTACTATTTGCCCTTTCACACTGCCTTACTTTCTTCACCTCCTTCCAAAACAATTTCTTACTCTCCCTCCATTTCACACTCAGATTCCTCCCAAACTCCTCATCCAATTTCTTTTTACTCCCCTTCACCAGTCTCTTAACCTCCCTTCTCCTGCTCACATATACCTCTCTCTTCTCTCTCTCATCTTCTCCCCTACCTCTATTTGCTAACCATTCACTACATGCCTTCTTCTTTTGTTCCACAGCTCGTTTCACCTCATCATTCCACCATGCTGTCCCTTGCACACCCTTGCATCTCCTCCTCACTCCACAAACCGCCTCACATGCTGCGCCTATCTCTTCTGTGAATATCTTACAGACGTCTTCCACCCCTTCCATCTGCTCTAGCTCATACCTTCCCAGTCTTTCTTCCACTATGCTCTTATACTCTGTCATTTCCTCACTATCTTGCAATTTCTCCACTCTTCTCACAGGAGTTGCTTCCTCCTGTCTTCCCCTTCGTCTCCTCAACCACTTTCTTTGCAGCTCTACCTTGGCCATCACTAAGTCGAGGAAAGAAATATACAGGGAAAAGTGAAAGGAAAACTGAGGTTGACCAGAGGAGGCCAATGTTACGGTGGCCGGTGCTAGTGAAATCCCTCCTAACCATATCTAATCTGTACTAATCTCACTAATCCTACCCATATCTGTCCTATTTCAACTTCACCTAACCCAAACCAACCTAATCACATCTAAACTGATTTAATTTAGCCCAGTCTCACCTAACCTATCAATATTTGCTTGAACTGAACCCTGCCAAACCTCGAAAGATCTAATCCAACTTAAATCAACCCAACCTAATCTAACTTAACCTCACCTAACCCAGTCTAATTGTATTTAACCTCACAATCTCACGTAACCTCCACATACCTAACCTAACCAATTCTGACGCAGCCTAACCACATCTAACCCTACCTAATCCTACCCAGTCTCACTTAACCATACCATACCCGACCTAACCCAACCAGTCAAGCCTAAAATGACCTAATCCAACCAAACCTAACCCAGCCTAACCCAACCAAATAAAACCCAACCCAAAACCTATCAAAACCGACTTATTCTAAAGCAATCTAACCTAATCCGTCTATATCTAGTCGAACTGAAGCCAACCCAACCAAAAATTACCTAATCAGACCAAACCCTGCCCAAAGTGACCTAACCTAACTTTCAATCAGCCATAAATTCGTTAAAAAAGTTTGCTGCCTGAAAGTCTATGGATGTCACATTCCAAGTTTCGCCTGTTCTGTGTACACGTTTGTGTTATGGAGCAGCATGTCATTACTAATGCTAGGTATTAATATCAACCACCCTGGCATAGTAAATGATTCCTGGACTACAAAAAACCACTTGGTTTGTCAGTTGGGGTAGAATCACCAGGAGGTAGCACTACACACTCACTCCCTCACCATTCCAGCCCCTGGAATCCTGACTCCACCTCATAAATATCCTCACTTAAAATGCTTCATATTCTGGCATTAATATCCTGTATATCTCAGGAGTCAAGATGGAGAGATGGTTATTTTATGCTGTGTTAAGTAGACAAACAGACAGACTGACAAATGAGGAAGTAAAGGAGTATTGTGGTGTTGATGTGGTTGAAAATGTTAAGAGAAATACTCTGAGATGGTTTGGCTATGTGGAAAGGATGGAGAATGAGAGACTGACTAGAAGAGTCTGTGAGTGATGTGGAGGGGATGAGGAGAGGGATGGAGTGGAGAGGATGCAGAATAAGAGACTAACTAGAAGAGTGCATGTGAGTGGGGTGGAGGGGGAGACCAAGGATGATACGAAATGGAGAGGATGGACAATGAGAGACTGACTAGAAGAGTGCATATGAGTGAGATGGGAGGGGAGACCAAGGATGAGATGGAAGGATGGACTGGAGAGGATGGGGAATGAGAGACTGACAGGAAGAGTGCACATGAGTGAGGTGGTGGGGAGGCCAAGGATAAGATGGAGGGATGGGATGGGGAGAGATATGAGAGAGAAAGGGTGTGAGTTGGAGGGAGGGAAGAGGACAGGGTAACATGGAGGCAATTTGTTAGTGGCCACCCCTTACAGGAATAAGGTGCCTTGCAACAGATAGATAGACACAGATAGATAGAAAAATGGATAAAGTTACCAGATAGAGACATACCTTACACAATATATAGCAGACTGAGTGTGGAGATACCAGGCCATTCCCAAAAGTGTTTATAGGAGCTGCAAGCCAGGACTGCGGCAGTGCTCGTTGTCCACCACACTGTAAAATAGAGAGACATGATAATATTAATAACAACAATAATAATCATCATCATAATCATAATAATAATAATAATAATAATAATAATAATAATCCATCCATCCATCCATTGTCCAATCCTACGTTGTCCCATGAGGAACGTAGGAGCCCAGGGCTAAGCAAGTTGGTCCTGACAATCAAGATGAGAGTGATTTAAGATGAGAGTGAGAATAATAATAATAATAATAATAATAATAATAATACAGGATATACATAAAGGTACATCATAAGAATCAAACAAATATTGGACCTCAAAGCTGTGATCACTGGCCACATTGGTTTTGTATTTAATGAACCCTACGCACATCCACCCACACCAAGAATGAGTAAAGAGTGAGTTATGTATTATTCTAACTTTGGGACGGTCCCCACAAAAGTGCAAACAAATGTCAAATGGCAGTATTTGGTCATCATCATCAGGACCTCCTTTCCAACCCTAGGGCAGGGTTGTCCAGACAGCCCAGATTTGCCCAGTCCAGTGGGCCATGCTTCCATTCACTCATCATTCAAGCCCCTGGAATCCAGGCTCTATCAGATACGCCAAAAATATTCACCACGTTCTGTAGCTTCACATAAACGTACCCAATAGAGTGGTATTTGGTAAAGATTAAATTGCAGACAACTAAGGCAATGACAGGCTTCAATAAAGTACTACTTTCTCAGAAATACGATACTAACGTAGATATGGACGCCAACTCCACTGAACTCATTAGTGAACTGACTGTGTGTAAGGGACTGCTGAACGGAAGACCAATTTATGCAAATGCAAACCAGCCTGTCAAAAATATTCTTTCATGTGGTGATGTTTTTTGTTAATGAGCATTTCAGTGATGAGTGGTCTCTGCTCTTGGCAAATCTCATAAGTTTACCAAGACATGTAGAATCATGATAAAATAACTAAAAAGAGAAGGTAGACTCATAAGATCACCATTTTTTTGGTGTTCTGCACATCTCGCATTTCATTGGCTGAGTAACATTATGACGTAGGCTGGCGCTATGATTCTGTTTATGTCTGGTGATACACTAAACCACGGTGGTGATTCACTTATTTGTTTTTTTGCTTTAATTAGTACTTTTAATACAAATGGGCTGCTGTAGCGTCTATGGGTGTAGCGGGAGGAGTAAGGGAACTGTTTATAAACTCCATAGATTCCCAAAAAACAGTGAAATCAGAAAAAAATGGATAAGTTTGTGCAGAAGAGCAGACACATTTTCTCCAGATGCTGGCCGAGTCTGCTCTTATCATTTTAGCCAGTCCCAGTATGCCAGACATTTGAAATACGAACTTCTGTCCAGGGAACCACCTGCTAAGGTTCGCCTAAAGAAACCTGATGCAGTTCCAGACATAAATCTGCCAAAGAACACATGAAAATGAAGGTAGGTACCGTATGTAAAATGGCTTGCACATACATGGTGATGGAAGTCATCTAAAATAACTGTTAACGATTGTGTTGATCAGAGCAAATATCTAGCAGAATTTTTAAACATATTTTCATGGACTATGGAAAATTTAAACTTCAGTGGTGTGGTCTTGAGACAATTTACAGTAAATGAGTTATGAGGCAGCTTCCAATATGGTAATGTAGAACATTTACTTTTAATTAATCATCCTTTGCAGACATAGAGAGATATGATTATTTTTGTAATGTTGGCATTACCCACAGTAACGTTAGGATACTTGTTAAGTTACATCTATTTGCATAAGGCTGTATAAATACTGGCAAGTTTTTACAAGTAGGCAATAAACAGTTCAGGAATATTATATGTGTATAGTATACAGTACTCCCTCAGGATCAGTGAACCCCCATAATCCCAGTTGGAAATAATAACCAAAATAATTCACATAACCTAACCTGAACTGCACATTGCCAACTTGTAAAATACCTAAATACCAGGGTGTCAAATGAGGTCATGTTAGAGTTATTTTACCAAGGTGCTGTTCATGTTTTGGAACTATAATCCAGGCTCTATCATCATTTACAGAATCATCCACAACCAAAAGGCAGAAGTGGATTACTGAAAGGAATAGCAGGAAGCTTGCTGCAGAATTGGTGTGGAACTCAAGTGGTTCAACTACAATTCAACCATCCCCTGAAAATGATAGGCCATCAGATGTCTGGTGTACACTGAATTTCCTCTTAAAAGGTACAGTAGCTGTATATTACTGTATTACAAATTACAGGGGCAGTTGCAAACCAGCTGCAGATGGGCCTGCTGGCCTGGCAGGACTGGGGCTAACCAAAACTAGCAACAACATTTTGCATGCAGAAATGTCAATAAGGATTTTTGCCCATTGGCATTAATTAAGAAGTAAAGTTAGCAAGATTTTTACACATTGCTTTTTTCATATTGCTGGTACCTGTAAGTGATTTAAACTTTACAAAAAAATGGACAGGTTTATTGATTGAGCAATAATTCATATTTTGGATCCAATTACAATATAGTTTGGGTACCATATATTGGAGTGAATGTTATTTTTTTTTCATAAGGTTCATTATCACCCCACTGAAAAAACACTAAAACATTAACTTTCACAGGTATGGTTATGCTTCATTTAAAGTAAATCAGATTTAGCTAGTGCTCATACCTGGCACTGATGGGGAGTGTAAACCATGAACATTTTCTTAAATGTTATTCACCTTTTTAAAAGAAATAAGAAAAGATTCTTTCTTTCACTCTTTGCTCTTCCTTCTGCCTATGTGTGACTCTACACTGAGTGCAAAGCCAAGTGGTTTCCTGTACACCAGGAAGCCATTTACAATGCTGGGTGGTAACCATATAACCAAATTATGGCTTCTGGTGATTTAGCAGGTAGTTAAGGCACTCCAATCAGATTGAGCCAGTGCAGGTTTATATCCATGGGGTGGTTGGGGCTTATTGCTAACATAATGCCACTCAGGGATGAGTAAGGCTGGTCACTCTCATCTTAAATGTCAGGACCAATTTGCCCAGCCCCGGGCTGCTATGCTCTTTGTGGGGCAACGTAGGAATGGATGATGGATGGGATGAACAAAAAAGATTTGGGGAGAGAGAGAGAGAGAGAGAGAGAGAGAGAGAGAGAGAGAGAGAGAGAGAGAGAGAGAGAGAGAGAGAGACAGACAGACAGACAGACAGACAGAGAAAAAAAATAAGGTGGTCCCAGGTTGCCCTGATGATTACCTGGTGGAACTATGATTTTTGGGCTTCCTACATAATTTTAAAAATTTAGCCCAATTGTCTGATGGAAATTGACATATGCCAGAAGAAGCGTCAATGGATAACTGAGATTACCGTATGGACCAAAATCACAAAGTTGAAAACATGAAAAGTGTATCAAAGTAACTTGATACAGCCTACTATTACAAGGAGACGTGTTACTCTGAAAATATTGTATTCTGATCAAATCAAGATGAAAAAATGAAACGCATTAAAGTCAAAGTCAAATGTTTATTTAGCCATAGAGATTACAGTAGTTGACATAACACTTAGTTTACAAGCGGCTGAGCCTTTTGAGAGTCCGGGAATTCTCTTTCAAGGCACCTTGTATTTCTTTCACTTTTGGTAAACATCAATTGTCTAGTAAGGCTAAAACTACGATTTGACTAATCAGCTGTATGACTTTTAAGTAATAATGATCATCCCCGAAAGGCAATATTTTAAGATTTTAATAAAGGGTATATACAAGATAGCACTACAACAAAACGGAGGTAATTTTTATATTAATACCAGTAATAATGGTCATAATAAGAATAACTACAACAACAACAATAATAATAATAACAATGAAAGTCAACTAATTTGAAGAATTAGTACTTTGATAGCAAGTAAGATTTATAAGAAGATTTGAAAGATACAGCCTCGCTTAGTTCCTCAATGGCCATTGGGATACCATTCCAAACTTTGGGTCCCTGATAAGTGATATGTGACTGGGACTGGGTTGAAGCCATGACTGGTATTTTTAGATTACAGTTATTTCGGAGATTATACCGATCATTCATATTCAAATCGAAGTAACTGTTAAATGACAGGTTGTGCAGAGACTTGTAAACAAACAAAGCAGTGCAGTAGGACTTTATATCAAGCAATTTTAGGATACTCAATTTCTTGAAAGATGGATTAGTGTGGTCATAATTGCGTAAGTTTTCCATTATACGGACCGATTTCTTTTGGGCTATAAATAAGAGGTTTAATTGAGTTACTTGAGAGGAGCATGTAGAGTAACATGGAGGGACAGGTTGACGAATGAAGAAGTGAATGAACGTTGTGGGGTAGATGTGGATGTGGTTGAGAAGATTAGGAGAAATACACTGAGGTGGTTTGGACATATGGAGAGAATGGAGATGAAAGACTAACTAAGAGGGTGTATGTAGGTGAGGTGGAGGGAGGGAGAGGGAGGGGTAGACCAAGGATGAGGTGGAGGGATGGAGTTGAGAGGTATATGAGGGAGGGGGGGGTGAGTTGGGGGGAGGGTAATCAAATGGTGGGTGACAGAGTGACTTGGAGGCGTTTTGTCTGCGGCCACCCTTTGTGGGATTAGGGCGTCGGGCTATAGATAGATAGATAGATAGATAGAATTGTGTCTTATGAGCACCACTCCATACATTGTTACAATAAAACAATAAAGGAAAAATCAGCAAGTAATAAATGAGCTTAAAAGACTGTGTTGTTAGTTAATCACAAATTTGGTACATGATCCCACACTGTTTGCTAATCTTTGTATGGAGATACTGGATATGTAAATGCCATGACAAACGTTCATCAATTATAACACCAAGGAATTTTATACTGTCCACTCTTTCAATTGACTGGGCACCTATGTAGATGTTGGGTTGATTTGCAATGCTTTGTGTCCTTCTAAATATAATGTAATGAGATTTGCCTACATTTAGTGTGAGTTTGTTGCTTGTTATCTATTTTTTAATATCTGTTAGGCTGCTATTTACAACATTTGTTAGTTCATTGAGATTTTGGTGGCTGGCATAAAAGGTACTATCATCTGCAAATAGTACTGGCTTCATATGTGAGGTAGCGTACACGATGTCATTTATGTACAAAATAAACAAGAGTGGTCCTAAGACCGACCCCTGGGGAACTCCAGATTCTACCGGCATACAGATAGACTGGCACTGTTTGTATTGCACAAACTGTTTGCGATTGGCTAAGTAGGAAGCAAACCATTGATTTGAAGTGCCTCGTATACCATAGTGGTCAAGCTTCTTTAGTAATACAGAGTGATTTACAGTATCAAATGCCTTAGCCAGATCTAGAAATACACCCATAGTAAATTTATTTTCATCAAATGAAGTCAGCATGTCCTTGGTGAATGACAACAAAGCACTCTCGGTAGACAATTTTTCCCTAAATCCAAATTGTGAATCAGTGATAATATTGTTGTTGGTGCAAAACTGAATTAACCTACCATAAACCAATTTCTCTATTATCTTACTGATTGCTGGCAGGACTGAGATAGGGCGATTATTGCTTAACAGCTTACGATCACCAGATTTAAAAACTGGAATGGCTTTGGCCAATTTCAGCATGTCAGGAAACTTTCCAGTTTATAGGGAAAGTAAGAGAGATATCAGAAGTCCTAGTCAGTGATGAACAGGGTGGCTTCAGAAGTGGCAGAGGATGTGTGGATCAAATATCTGCAGTGAGACAGATAGCAGAGAAGGCTTGTGAGAAGGACCATAAGGTGTTTATGACATTTGTGGATCTGGAAAAAGCATATGACAAAGTAGACAGAGAAGGATTGTGGAAAGTTTTGCATGTGTACAGTGTAGATGGTAAGCTGCTAGGTGCCGTCAAGAGTTTTTATGATGGTAGTGAAGCATGAGTAAGGGTTAATGGGGATCTAAGTGAATGGTTCACCATTGGTGTGGGCATGCAACAAGGTTGTGTGATGTCTCCATGGTTGTTCAATATATATATACATGGATGGGGTGATGAGAGAAGTAAAAACATGAGTAATGGAAAGAGGGATGGCGTTGGTAATGAATGGTGATGGATGGAATATCTCAAATTTGTTGTATGCTGATGACGCAGTACTACTTGCAAATACCGGACAAGAACACAGTAGACTAGTGCAGTGTTTTATTGATGTCTGAGAGCATTGTGCCTTGAGAGTAAATGTACAAAAGAGTAAAGTGATGGTTATTAAGAGAGAAGGTGACTCCCAGTGTGATGTTACAGTGAATGGAGAGAGACTAGAATTGGTGAAGTGTTCAAATACCTCGGTATAGTGATAGAAAAGAGAGGAAAATGTGCAAAAGAAGTTGAAAGTAAAGTGACACAAGGAAAGAGAGTAGCTGGTGTAATGAAGGCCTTGATAAGAAACAAGAGGCTTGAGTGCTGCAGCTGCACGAGGCTTACATGAAAGAGTGTGTGAGACTATGGTGTGGCATGAAAATGAAAAGTTAAGAGTGAGAGCAGTGGAGATGGGACTGCTAAGGAACGTATGTGGTGTACAGAGATTGGACAGGATACGAAGTAATGTGATTCGTGAAAGATGTGGAGTGAGGAAATCTGTGGACACCAGAATCGAAGAGAGTGTACTGAGATGGTATGGTCGTGTGGAGAGAATGGATAACAATAGAGTGGTGAAAAAGGTATATCTGAGCGACTCTGAAGGAGGGAGGAGGCAAGGTAGGCCAAGGAGAAGGTGGAGAGATATGGTGGATGAGTGTATGAGGAAGAGAGGTTTGGAAATCGGTGAGGCTAGGGAACTGACGTGAGATCGAGCTGGCTGGACGAATGTTGTGAGGAGAGGTGCATGCTCAGGGATTTGGCACCCCGTTTTAACATGGCAGCATCTGGATTGACTCTATCGGATACGTTAATGTGAAGCTACAGAACGTGGTGAATGTTTTTGGCATATCTGAGAGAGCCAGGATTCCCGGGGCACGAATGATGAGTGAATGGAAACATGGCCCATTGGATTTGGCAAATTTGGGCTGTCTGGACACTGCTGCTCCTCACCCTGCCCTGGGGTGGGAAAGGTGTTCCAAATGATGAAGATGAATGATGATGATGATTACCATCATCATCATCATCATCATCATTATTGTCTTCATCACTGTCATCATCATCACTCCACACCTCACACACAAACAACATAATTATAATCATCACCCAAACCTCTTTTCCCATCTAAGGATGGGGTGAGGTAGGGTTAAAAACAAAAACAAAACAAAACAAGAGAACCAGCAGCCCTGTTAAATGGGCCACACTCTCATTCTCTCACCATTTAAGCTTCCAGAATCCTGACTCCACCTCACAGGCATAAATATTTGCTGGTATTTACAAAGGTGACCTGTCTTAAATGGTATAATGCTTGAACCAAAACACATGAAATAATTAGACCCTAATACAGTATTATATCACTGTGGTTAGAATCAAGCCTGACACAAAGACCGAGACAGCAACTATCTGTCAAGGAGCTGTGGTGGGTTGGTAGGAACTTGAGAGGCACATGGTACTGTATATGCAACACACTGGCGGTGTTCCATCAATGTTATGACTTTGGCTTAATATTTACTTTCAGTGGTACACGGGCTGTGAGCAATAATTTAGTTTCTTTAAATTTTTTCTATTACTCTCCAGAAAAATGTATACAATTAAATAATATACACAACTTAATTATTGCTGTCTTTCTTTGAGTGTAAGGAATCTAGTGCTAAATTTGGTCATTACTTGCAAATCTAATTTTGTTTAGCAAATGTGAAAAAATGCTGGCACTTAAAAAATTATATTAATACAATGAACTACATCAATTTATCACAGTTCCTTAGGTATGGTGCAATACCACACTGAATGCAATATTTCACCTTTGTCTCTTCTTGTTTGTTGTTTTTTTGCTATGCCTGACTCTGGAAACATTGAAATGAATCGCTCAGCATCATCACTTGTATTTGCAAAAGAATAATTGGAGCTGACAACTTGCAAAGCTTGAATAGTTTCTATTTTGAGGATCAAGGTCCAAATGAAATGGAGGAATAGAAGAAGGGAAGGGTAGGAGGTAGGAGTACATACAAGGAGAGTGGAAAGGTTACAAGAGGATGGGAAAAGACAGAATATATGAGAGAAGTAGAGGAACGACTGGGTAAATATGGACTGCGGCAGATGGGGGACGTGGAAGGTGTGTGCAAGATATTCACAGAAGGAATCTGTGCAGCAGGTGAAGTGGTGCGTGGGGTGAAGAGAATACGAAAGGGGGTACAAGGAACAGCATAGTGGAATGAATAGGTGACACAGGCTGTGGCACAAAAGAAGAAAGCATATGGTGAGTGGATGAGAAACAGGGGTGTGGATGAAGTTGTGAGATGGAAGAAAGAGTTATATGTAGAGAGGAAGGGAAAGGTGAAAAGATTAGTAAGAGAAAGTAAGAAAAGAGTGGATGAGAGATTTGAAAGGAATTGAGTGTAAAGTGGAGGGAATGTAAGATAATGTTCTTGAAAGAGGTAAAGAGAGTTGGACAGGGTGTTAAAGAAGTTAGCTGGGGAGTGAAAGATAAAATGGTAGATTACTAGTTGAGAAGGGAGAAAAAGTGAGCAGATGGAGAGAACACTTTAAGGAACTGTTGAACATAGAGAATGAAAGTAATAGGAGTGTAATTGGCTGGGGAATGGCTGGGAGACAGAGGGATGTGAGAAGAGAGGAAGAAATCAGTAGGATGGCAGTTGTGGAAGCAATGAAGAAAGTCAAAATGGGGAAAGCCTCAGGAATTAATGGAGTATGTGGTGAAATGTTGAAGCATGGGGGAGAGATAGTAGTAGAATGGATGTGGAAGATGTGAAGACTGGCCTGGGAGGAAAGTAGAGTCCCGGAGGACTGGAAGTCAGGTATAATTATTCCCTTGTACAAAGGAAAAGGAGAAAAAGAAGTATGTGGTAATCGTAGGGGCATTCGTCTTCTTAGTGTGGAAAGAGGAAAAGTATATGGTAGGATACTTATTGACAGAGTTTGAGAAATAACAGAGGAATTACTTGGAGAACAACAGGGAAGTTTTAGGAAGGGAAGCAGTTGTGTAGATCAGATATTCATCTTAGATCTTTAGTGGAAAAGTTTCCAGAGAAGAGAAAAAAGTTGTATGCAGCCTTCATGGATTTGGAGAAAGCATATGACAGGGTGGATAGACAAGGATTGTGGATAGGATTAAGAATGTATGGAGTAGATGAGAATTTGTTGGATGCCATGAAGTCTGAAATACATTAATTTCCTTCTAAAAGGCAGAGTAGCAGTAATATTGTGTACTACCGGCATTTGTAGAATTTTGTACCTTAAGAGTGGTACTTCCCTCCTCAGTTAACTGAAGTGCTATTATAAGTGTGACAGTCTGCCTCTCACAACCCAATTCCCGACATTCACACTTCTCACTTTCCACACCCAACTGTCATCCTCCATCCTCTCCACATGCCCAAACCATCTCAATCTACCCCTCATCACCACAACACCAATACACTCCACTCCCAGCCTTTCTCTCAACTCTTCAATCACGAACCAGCCCCTCAGGCCTCATGTTCAAGGACACACTATACATCCTTTTAATCACTGTCATTTCTGTACATATGAGCCTACAGATCTCATCTTCCTTTACTGCCCAGGTCTCATTACCATATAGCATTACACTCCTAATGCATGCTGCATACAAAGGTCCTTTAGCAATGAAAGGAGAACCCTCTCAATGTCAGGAGAGGTAATAGCTCCCTGAACTTCTTCCAACCACTCCTCACTCTGGCCACAGAGCTGTCTCCAGCCCCACCTCCAGCACATAACAGGTGCCCCAAATGACAAAACTCTTCCATATACTCAAGAGACTCACTAGCATGATCAATACTTTCAACCTGACAATCTTAAATGCTCTCCCCAACACACCACACACATGAAATCAACATTACCTTGCAGTCTACCTCTAATACCACTTCATCTCTTATGCACCCACTTATCACAAGCACTGCACAAGATGGAGTTAGAACTGGAGAGGTCATACTGTATATAACATTCAATTACTCCTTCCCTAAATGAGGTCTCCCTGATGCTGCATAAAATCAATTAGATGTAACAAGAATAAATAAAATACTTCACTGGAGGGATAAATTAAAATATGAGGAACATGCTTGTCACTGAATACTCAAATGCAGGTCTAAATTAGGATAAATCTAACACTAAAATCAGGCAATATATTCTTTTTTTTACTCCAGTTATTTGTTGGTTAAAAAAAAATCAACAGCATTTCCTAGCACCAAATCTGGAATGTTACAGAAAGAAATAATATAAAGGCTAAGCTGTTAAAAGAGTGGCTAATACTGACATGCAACAGAAATGAAGGAGTGATGTGATGTGGATGTGATAATGTTAGGAGATATACACTGAGGTGGTCTGGCCATGTGATGGAGTGAGAGACTAACTAGGAAAGTGTAAGTGAGTGAGGTGGAGGGGATGAGAGGGCGGGGGAGACTAAGGGTGAGATGAAGGGACAGGGTAGAGAGATATATGAGAGCTGGGTGTAAGTTGGGAGAAGGGCAACATGCAGGCAATTTGTTTGTGGCCACCCCTTACAGGATTAAAGAATCTGGCTATAGGTACACAGATATATAGATAGACTGACAGACAGATAGATGGGTAGATAGATAGATGGACAGATATACAGTGCAGATTGCCTGCCTCATCCAACATACTTGACAGAGTGACTTATGTGGTGCCACAGCTCAGACAGGATGCACAACTCAGGGCCTCTGGAGGTCCATGTAGAGGTCAACCTGAGAACAACAAATTAATTATTATTTCTACACATTTCACTGATATCCCAAACTGATGACCTTATCTAAGTTACAGTTCACTACCAGTCTTTAACCCAACATATACTTGTGTGTACTAGCTGACAACCATAAATATTTCTATCTATATATCTTTCTATCTGTAGCCAGATGCCATAGTCCTGTTAGGGGTGGCCATTTGTCTTTTAGTTGTTTTAATGGGAGGGGCACTAACCCTCCACCAACCCACTTGTTGACAGGTAGGGAAATATATACATACATTCATTAAAACTCTGCACTGTTTCCTCTCAAGGAATCCCCATATTGGTGTTGGCCATGGTACAGCCAATGTTTCCTATGGACTGCAAGCTAAACCAAGTGCCAAAACCAGCTAATTACTTCCCAACAGTTGCTGCAAGCTGATGGGTAAAAAGACATTATAGATGTGTGATTAGCAAACAATATGACTCTCACCTTCAACCTAGATTCTGTGTAAAGACAGTTAGAAAAGAAGATCAGCAAATACTTGTACAGTAACACCTTGATACACGATACCCCTAGATATGATACCCCGGCTTTACGATGGGGGTAGAAATACCACCATACCCCACCTAACGATGGCCAAACCCTGGTTTAACGATGTGTTTTGATTTTTTTTTTCAATTCTGATGATATTTTAGACTAAAATTGTGTTTAGGTTGATTTACAAACTCATTTAGACTTAGATTATTGTGTTTTAGCCACAGGTGGGGTGAACATTGTCATTTTGGGGTACAGTTTACTAAACTTGATTTTTCCGGACTATATTTGACAATTTTCATATTTTATTTGTTGGTTTTAGTGAGTTATTTACAGGTGTTAGCTTAGGTTAGCTTCTTTTACAGTTCATTCATTCATTCATTCATTGCCAGACGCCATGTATCCCAGACGGGGTGGCCAAGGGCTTACAGTTAATTGTTTTACAGGGAGGGGCACTAATCCTCCACCAACCCCACCTGACACATAGGGATGCCAACAGCATCTGGTGTTCCCAGGCGGTCACCCATCCAAGTACTAACCAGACCCAACGTTGCTTACAGTACTCAAAAGAGTTAATGTCACGAGAAGTAGGGTACTTTACAAGACTGTTTTATCTTAATTTGAAACTAATGAATACAAAGGTTATGGTTAAATACAAGTTTACAGTGTTAACCCGTTCAATCCAATATCATTAATTCAAATGCTGTGCTTGCTAACACCAGATGATTTTATTCAGCCTCTGATGGACCTGTGAGTAGTAGTGAATGGGATGAAAAAGGCCATATCTAACCCCTCCAGTCTGGTCCTTTCTCTAAAGCTGAATAAAACAGTCTGGCAGCAGCAATAACAGGATATAAATAAGAGTTATGCATTATTACATTCACCTACTCACTCCCTAAGTTTTAATTCTCCTTTTGTGTCAACACCATTTTCTACTAGCTATTCTACAGTACCACTAACTCCATACATCTATCTCTTTCCCTTCCACCTATCAGCAGAGTAAGGAATTAATATACTTTCTTAGTTTTCTTCAAAGATCAACTTGTGAAATGCAATAAAAATCTTTACTGGACTAAAACACGTTGGACTGATTGACTTCCCCACCATGTGCTCATCAAACCTCAGAAAAGTACTTGATAACACTTAATTTCTTGACTGTATTGGTATATACAGTAAATGAAACATGGCACTGAAGCAAAGGCTGAAATGCATGAATCTACCATAATGTGAGAATACAACATAATCAAAATCCTTTACCTTCCTTAGTTTTTGGTGCTTCTCTACTTTCATTACTGAGCACCTCAAATGTGGTTCTAATATTCTCTTTCTACGGTTCTCAAATCCTTACAGACACATTTAGATTACCCATTTTTGATGAAAGCATCACTACCATCCCCTACTGACTAAATTACCCATCTAAACTCTGCTAACTTGACCAATTCAGTCCAGTGACGTGCTTTACTGATTTATCTTAACTGCTGCCTGAAGGTTTTCTGCACATTTTGGAAGACCTGCAGTGGGGGTATAAAGGAAGGCGATATCTAACCTCACCTGTTCTGAGTTTCTTAAAGGGGGAATAAATCTGTCCTAGAGATAACAAGAAAAATGAAATATTCATCCCCATACTGATGACGTTAACATTAAAAGGTGACTCACTACTATAACAATATCATATCACTTCTCAAGAGAGTCAGACATCTTGGAAAAAATCACCCTCTATATAATTAAGTCCCACTACTAGGCAGTCATTGATTGTGGTAGGAACTTATCAACCAGTGGGAGAATGTATCAGAGGGAATCACCACTGAAATTCCCCTGAAAAATGGGAGATCTTTAAACTTATATGAATTCTCACAGGCTATGGCAAGGAATGGCTGGTTTGACATTAATAATACTCAAGAAAGTTTATTCAGTGAAGTGAAAGGATGAAGGAGATGATGACTGCTAACATGGAGGAATAAGGACACTGGTAGTAAAGCTGTACTCGACCCTGCCCCAGGGTGGGAAAGGAGGTCCAGATGATGACGAAAATGACAGAAAATATTTGCAGGAGAGAAGAATAATATGGAATGAAGAGCAGCAAAGTATAGATGTGACTGGTTATACATTAGAATATTATTTTAGATATGAAGCACAGGCAGGATGAAAAAGTAAGGTGGAATGAAGGACTGTGGATAAGTGTGGACATGGTTGGTTTGAAATTAGGATATAGGTACTTGGTAATCTTGTGAAGGCCACCCCAGATAACACTGGATAAGGTAATGAGAAATGGATATACATACAGACTACCCAATAAAATGAATGGGAGGGGAACACAGAGAGCTGAATGTCTTTCTGACATTTTGAATTACATAGAACCCATCTCACCTCCTCAAAAATGAACAACTGGTTTTCTCCTTGTGTGACACCCTGGCTACAGATTCCCTCCAGTTACAAGTAGGATCAGATGGTGTGTTGAAATCATGGCCCACACGTGTACCTATGGGTTCTGTGCAGTCCGAAACATTAATTATATAACTAATGTCCTTTCCTGTGTTTTCCTCCCACATATTTTATCTACCTGTCACTATGAATCAGTCATATAATGTACGCTAAATCCATGTCATATGTAGGGGTGTTCCAAAACACAATAACCTCTTTCATACAACCAGTACTGTAAACAACTCAGTTATTAGGCCATTTAGATTGGCTTTAAATTTGTTTTTGGGCTCATTTGGGTGGGTTTTGGACTTGGTTTGGGGGGAAACCCAAGGTTGGTAAATGCTCCCCATTACTTTACATGTTAAAAGTACACTGATATAGGGGTTTTACCTAAGCAGTTACTGTATATCATTAAACTGGGGTGAATGTTTGCTGATTAAGAGTGATGCTTGTGTACGTAATTACCAAGTCTGTAGTCACACTCCACTGTCATGGTAGTAGCTGCCAGGGTCAGGGCTTGGAAGAAGGGGTTGTTAGTGGTACCAAAACACCAGCCAGGTCCAAAGGGGGTCTGCAAAGTAAGGCAGTAGTTACTTACTGTTCAATAATACATCTTATTGATGTATTGAGTGAGGTGGAGGGGGAAGAGGGAGAGGGAGGCTGAAGATGAGATGGAGGGATGGGGTGGAGAGGTATATGAGAGAGGGGGGTGTGAGTTGGAAGCAGGGAAGTGAAATGGTGGGGGACAGGGCGACGTGGAGGCGATTTGTTTGTGGCCACCCCAAACAGGATTGAGGCGTCTGGCAATAGACAGATAGATAGACAGATAGACAAATATCATGTAAATGTAAACAAACAAAATGTATCAAACAAAATGGCCAGTTAAATGACCCATACATTCATTCACATGTCATTCAAACCTTTGATATCTTGGCTCTACCATACAAAATTATCTGCAGTGCAAGTGCAACAATGCACCAGAACCAGCCAATTACTGTACTGCCAATTACTGCTGCAAACTACATGAGAGGGGACTGACAAGTTCATGGCCTGAGGCAGAAGGAGATGAGCTATACAGTACAGTTTTCACTGAATGTGAGTCCAGTTCATCTTGGTGAATGACTGCACAGATAATTTAAAGTTACTGAGTTATTTTTCTGTTAGAGACTAACCTGCAGATGCTATGAAAATATAAAATATCAGCCATTATGTAGCGATGCACTACCTCACTGTCAAGAGGTATCGTCCCCTAGTGTAGCCACCATGTCCTCAGGAATCTCCTTGGTTGTTAATCCCTTGAGACTTAGGTAGCAGATGACTGTACTGACACTGATCTGTGGACAAATGAAATTATTAATATCAGTTGCTATGCGTCCCCACTCACATACACTCTCCTGGCCTCTCCACATGGCCAAACCATTTCAAAGTATTTCTCTTAACACTTTCGGTTGCATACACTCTTCTTGTCAGTCTCTCATTTTCCATCCTCTCCACATGGCCAAACCATTTCAAAGTATTTCTCTTAACACTTTCGGTTGCATACACTCTTCTTGTCAGTCTCTCATTCTCCATCCTCTCCACATGGCCAAACCATTTCAAAGTATTTCTCTTAACACTTTCGGTTGCATACACTCTTCTTGTCAGTCTCTCATTCTCCATCCTCTCCACATGGCCAAACCATTTCAAAGTACTGTACTGTATTTCTCTTAACACTTTCTGTCACACTTTTTTTTTTTTTTTTTTTTTTTTTTAATGCAAGGAAGAAGGAACCAAAGGCCATGAGCCCGCAGTAACAGTTCCCTCCAAGAGAAAAACAAAATACAATATAGAGCCAAATTCAAGATCCGATCATTTTGAGATGCCTGGACACACTGCGTTTGAAAGACTGGAGATCATAGGCAGCAGGAAATACAGACAGAGGGAGACAGTTCCAGAGCTGACCTGTTGCATAAATGCACACCAACACCACAAAGCTTCTCTACTTCCTTGTATATGCCTCTGCATCACTTTCACATGCTAATTAATTACTATACCTAAACTGTCCTGTAATTTACTCTGCTCAGGGGGGGGGGTGATTTCATAAACTGGTCATTTCAAACAAAAAAACAATAAATCACACAAAAAAGGCAGGAGAAAATTACCTAACAAAGCCACAGCTACCAGTACTTCATGATATAGTTTAGTTGATTGCGAGAGAGAGAGAGAGAGAGAGAGAGAGAGAATGAGGAGGAAGAGGAGAAAGAGGAAATGATGAAAAGGAGGAGGAGGAGGAGAAGGAGGTGGAGGAAGAAAAGGAAATGACGAAAAGGATGAGAATGAGGAGGAAAAAGATAAAGAGAGGGAAGAGGGCGAAGGAGGAGGAAGTGGAGAATGATAAAAAGAAAGAGGAATGGACAGGAGGACAAGGAAAGGAGAAAGAGGAGGAGAAAAAGGAGGAAAAAAGACAGAAGAAGGAGGAGGAGGAGGAGGAGGAGGGGGAAAGGAAATGAGTGTAATAAGGCCGAGCTACACTGCTTAATACATGATAGGCCTACAGTCTTCCCCATACTTTTCAGCATTATAAAAACAATAAGAACAAGGATGACGAGGTTAATACAAAATAAAATGAAGAATAAAGAACAGTTATTAACACTACACCAATATATCTAACTGTCTATAGCATGACGACTCCATCCCTTAAGGAATGGCCACAAACACCGCCTCCTTATCGCCCTCCCCCCCCATTTCACTCCCCTCCCCTGCAGCTCACAACCCTCTCTCTCTCAGATCTCCACCCCATCTCTCCATCTCATCCTCGGCCTCCCCACCTTCTCCTCCCGCCCTTCCACCTCACTCACATCACCCTGTCCTTCATACACACATACAGTACGTCTCCACCTCATCACTCCAGCTCATCCTTGATCTGCTCTTCCTCCACACTCTCCTAGTCAGTCTCACGTACTCCATCCTCTAAGCATAATCATCTGAGCATAACAGTGAGGATATAAAAAAAATATTGCAGTAATGACCTCCTAAAGAACTCAAATACCTTACTTCATTTGCTCCACCACCTGTTACCTGGACATCAATTAGAAGACAATTAACCTGACAACACCTGAGTAGTAGTAGTAGTAGTTGTTGTTGTTGTGGTGGTAATAGTAGTAGTTGTAGTAGTAGTAGTATGAGAGAGAGAGAGAGAGAGAGAGAGAGAGAGAGAGAATAAAAGGTACAGTCAACACAAACTAAAAAAAAAGCCACTAGTGTGCCAATAGAGGGCAGGTAAATGGCCAGTGTTGAAGTGACCCGCTGCCCCTGGACCTCTCCTCAGTTATGACGGTACACACACACACACACACACACACACAATGTTTGTTTTGTGTTCTACTAGTGCCCAACAAACAATACGTGCACACTCATGAATTCCCGTCGCCCTGTACCCCGCCATTTCACTGCCCTGCTTTCAGCTCACCCTCCTCTCATTTGCTCCTCCACTCCATCCCTCCATTTCATCCTTGGCCTCCCCATCCCTCTTCCCCTCTCCACCTCACTCACACTCTCCTTGTTAGTCTCTCGCTCTCCATCCTCTCCACTTTGCCAAACCGCCTCAGTGAATATCTCCATGATGGACCTATTTCCTTTCCAGAGTGAGCATCAGTGGCCGTACCACCAAAAATACTTAGTGCTGATAAGCACACTTAGCAGACGAAATTCTTTTTACGACTTGCAAGTCAGTCTGGACAGAATACTTAAGTGACAGGTACCAAACTACTTTTTGGCCTTAAGTAGGCTACACTTTGTAGACGACAAACTTAAGTTCCCCCAGTGAGGTTACTTATGTGCTTCTCATTTTTGAGGTGGAGGAAAGGAGGGGGAGACCAAGGATGATATGAACTGAAGGAGTGGAGATGATGGAGAATGAGAGACTGACCAGAAGAGTGTGAGAGGTGGAGGGTGAGACCAAAGATGAGATGGAGGAATGGAGTGCATAAAGGTCGAGTCACAATGGGCAAAAGTGACTAACATGTTAGCCACTTTTGCGAGCCGCTTTCATTTAAACTTATCTCCTGTTCTAACTAAATATTTCATTCACAGTTAAGAACAGTTGAAAAGTCGATATTTAGCTCATCTGAGTCCTTATCACAGCAACCAACCTCATATCAAGCTGGATCCCACTGACTGTTGGTCATTCGGCTTGCAAAGCGGCTAACATACCGTTTCCTGCCCAGTGTGACACTGGCTTAACTTGTAGCCTATCCACTATCCTCGCCTGTCGTATGTAAAGGAAGGTTTACTTAGATTGTTATACACACACTGGGCAGGGGATCGAACCCACGACTTTCAGATGACAGTCAGGAAGTCTGCCTTTGTTGTCTATAAAGTAAGAGGTAACAGATTTTTATTTTTTTATTTAACAGTTTGAATACTAAGTTAGGTAAAATTCGATTGGTCGTCGCTGTGATACAGGGATTAATCTCCTTGGTTACTAAGTCAAATTTAACTTCTTGGTCATCTCCTGAGCTAAAAGGGGGCTGGGAATCCATGACAGGTGCTAAACAACGATATGCATGGATAAAATCAAAATTAGCTATATTTAATTTGCAACATTGGCAATATATGCATTGTCATGATCCTGCTACCCCAGGCCACACAGTCAAATGTACAAAGCCTTCACCTCAAGAATGGTTAATTGTCACTGCATCCACCGCCACGTTTTCAGAGTTCAGTACACTGAAGGGGGGATGAGTGGCATTTACATTTTCCCCTGCACCCTTACCTGCACCTACAGCGAACCAGCTTCTCGTTGGGACAAGCTTCCATCTGGATTGAGGTCCAGAACCATTCTACCTTGACCACGTAAGCCTTCGGAGGAGAGTCTGGTGGCTTCCCTGTGATGGACTGGTCTTCTATTACCTGAAAAATATTATTAAAGTTACCTACATCTTCATTCACATCATCATCATCCTAAACCAAATCTACTTTTATTTCAAAGTAGTTAGTGGGATGCACAAAATGGAAACTGAGAACAAAACAATATTCCATTATCTTCTGAAGAGGTTGGTAATATCTTGAAAACGCAAGAAATCATAAATGGAAAAATTATAAATACACATCAAAGCATTATAATAAAAGAATACAGAATAATGCATGATAAATATCTATCTATCTATCTATTGCCAGACGCCTCAATCCCGTTTGGGGTGGCCACAAACAAATCGCCTCCAAGTCGCCCTGTCCCCCGCCATTTCACTACCCCGCTCCCAACTCACACCCCCCTCTCTCATATACCTCTCCACCCCATCCCTCCATCTCATCCTCGGGCTCCCCCTCCCTCTTCCCCCCTCCACCTCACTCACATACACTCTCTTCGTCAGTCTTTCACCCTCCATTCTCTCCACATGGCCAAACCACCTCAGTGTGTTCTATCTATCTATTAAAAAAAAAACAACACATTATGACACAACAGCTAATGCCATCCAGAACAGATTAAGCACAGATTAAGTTACTACACAGAGGAGGATGGAAAGAAGGAAGCCAGAGAGAAAGAACAAAAGAGGGAAAAAAGAAAAGGGTACAATATGTATGTTTATCTATGTCAGTCAGTCTACAGTATCTATATACCAAATATAAATGAGAGGAGCATGTAATCACGAACTTACCATATGTGTTGCATTCTGGTCATGCAGAGTTGTAATAATGCCATCATTTTGGTGCACCAGGTCTTTCATCTGACCCTGGTTCTCCTCAGAAAAACCTACCAGCACAATACGCAGGTTTTGAAACGCCTTCAGTTTTTACTTTGCCTGCAAAACAAAGATGGTGGGTTAAATGTCACTTGTGAGGATATTCTGGGTTTTGTTTAACCTCTTTAGTCCCATAACATGTGTGTATTTTCATTTATGCTACAAAGCCTCCTATGACACCTTGAATTCTGACCTACAACTCTCACTTTCATCCCCTCCCATTCCTGTCTCTCATCACTGCCTCTGCATCTACAGTATATCCTAGGGCCACAAAAATACCATGGTCTTATTAATAAAAACTAATAATCCCTCCATCCATTATCCAACTGCCCCATGAGAAGAATAGGAGCCCAGGCCTAGGCAAGTTGGTCCTGACATTTAAGATGAAAGCAACCAGCCTCACTCATCCCTGAGAGGAATTATGTGAGCAATAAACCCCAACCATCCCCTGGATATAAACCAACACAGGCTCAATTTGTTTGGAGTACCTTAATTACCCAGTAAACCACCAGGGACCATGATTTGGTTTTATGGTTACCACCCAGCATATTAAATGGGTTCCAGGTGTACCTTACTGGAAACAATTTGGCTTGTCACTCAATATAGAGTCACCCACAAGGAGAAACATGAGGAAAGAATGAAAGAAAGAAAGTGAGAAGAGGAAGTGTATGTTACTGCTAACATAATGCCACTCAGGGATGAGTAAGGCTGGTCACTCTCATCTTAAATGTCAGGACCAATTTGCCCAGCCCCGGGCTCCTATGCTCCTTGTGGGGCAACGTAGAAATGGATGATGGATGGGATGGATTAAGAAAATTTGGGGGGGAAGGGAGAGAGAGAGAGAGAGAGAGAGAGAGAGAGAGAGAGAGAGAGACAGACAGACAGACAGAGAGAGGGAGAAAATAAGGTGGTCCCAGGTTGCCCTGATGATTACCTGGCGGAACTATGATTTCTGGGCTTCCCAACTTTTAAAGGAAGAGAGTTGGTGATAGGACAGAGCCCTGAGGAACACCACTGTTGATAGATCTAGGAGAAGAACGATGGCCGTCTACAACAGTGGCTATAGAACAACCAGAAAGGAAGCTAGCAATGAAGGCACACTCAGATGGCTCACGGCCATGGAAGCAATAATCATTCCAGGGAAAATCAAAGAAGTACTGCCTGAGGGCCTCCCAGTCCGCAGCTCCAAAATGCCAGAGACGACGTTTCCCTGGAGGGTCCGCAGGCCGTACTGGAGCGATAGGACAGGTTAAGGTACCGTAATAAGGTTGTGATCGGAGGAGCCCAACGGAGAGAAAAGATTAACAGAGTAAGCAGAAGGATTAGTTGTGAGGAAGAGGTCAAGTATGTTGGAGCTCTCTCCAAGGCGGTCAGGGATACGGGTAGGGTGCTGTACAAGCTGCTCTAGGTCATTAAGGATAGAAAAGATGTAGGCTTGTTCACCAGGTGGATCCGTGAAAGGAGAGGAGAGCCAAAGGTGGTGGTGAACATTGAAATCTCCAAGAATGGAAATTTCAGAGAAAGGAGAAATGGACAGAATGTGTTCCATCGTAGAAGTAAGATAGTCGAAGAATTTTTGATAGTCAGTAGAATTAGGGGATAAGTAAACAGCACAGATATATTTAGTCAGAGAATGACAGGAAAGCCGAAGCCAGAGAGTGGAGAATTCAGAAGAATCAAGTCCAGGAACACAAGAGCAAGATAAGTCGTTGCGTATGTATACACAACAGCCACCTTTGGCTTTGAAATGAGTATAGAGAAAGTAGGAGGATACAGAAAAGGGTTTGCTGTCAGTTGCCTCAGACAGCTGAGTCTCCGTTAGAAAAAGAAGGTGAGGTTTAGAGGAGGAGAGGTGGTGCTCAACAGAGCGAAAGTTAGATGAAAGGCCGCGAATGTTGCAGAAATGAAGAAGAAGAGAGTCAGACAGTGGTTCCAGGCACCTCGAGTCGTCACCGGGAGAGGGGCAGATGGCGGGGGCATTTATGGTCCCCCCCCCTGGGGACTCCGAGGCTGGGTGAATTGACGCCATTTCAGTGTGTTCCTCATAACGCTTCCTATCACATCCACATCCACACCACAACGCTCCTTTATATCCTCATTCGTCAGCCTGTCTCTCCATGTGACTCCACAGGCTCCTCTTAAATAACTCATTTCCACTGTTCTCACTCTTGACTTGTGTCCTTCCAACAACGTCCAAGCTTCACTTCCATACGTTAGAGTTGGTATCACAATACTGTCATGTAGTAACTTTTTCACTTCCATGCTCACGTCCCTGTTTCTTATCACCGTTTTCAAAGAACCAGCGACCTTTCTTCCCTGCTGTACCCTTTCACGCACTCCACCCTCACTCATCACACTACCCAAGTACTTAAACGTACTCACATTTTCCAATTCCTCACCATCCAACCTCACTGTACATTCACTGACTTCACCTCTCTCAAAGACCATCACTTTACTCTTCCCTACATTCACCTTTAGATTCCGTTTCTTACACACTCTCTCAAACTCATCCACCAAGCCTTGCAGCTCCCCTTCGTCTTCACTCAACAACACATTATCATCTGCAAACAACAGTACAGGGAGTTTTTCATCCTTTCTTCTAAATCTTTTATGTCTCTGATATTCTCTCTTTTTATTCTTTTTTCCAATTCTTCTTCAAACTTTTTCATCGATTTATTATCTGACTTGTAATATTCTCTTACTATCCATTCCGTATTTCTTAATTGTTTTTCATTTCTTTGCTTTTATTTTTATATCCATTAAATTATGATCTGACAAATCAAAAAACTCTTTACCTTCGTCAATGTTCATACTTATATACTTATCATATAATTTATCACTGACCAATGTATAATCTATAGTGCTTTTTAGTTTTTCCCTACACCATGTAAATTCTCCTGTACATTTCTGATCTTCATTTAACATTATGAGCCTATATTTGTCCATCCAATCTAGTATCATCCTTCCATTATCATCTAATCTTTGTTCCCCTTTTAAACCCTACATGCCCGTTATAATCTCCTGCTATCATTAATGGCTCTTCACTTCTCTCAATGATAGATTCTATTTCTTCCCTCATTGCTTTGTTTCTATTCTTATCATGTACAGCAAAATACACCACTATCAGTTTCATCTCCCAACCTCTTATTGAACATTTAGCATGTATCATATCAGTATTTTTAGTGTTTACATTACTGACTTCTATCCCTTGATTTCCCTTGTACAGAATCATTATCCCCCCTCCCTTCTCTTCTTCTAAATCTCTCATATTTTCTACAACACTTATATTTTGACTAAATATTATATTGCTAATTTTCTTCTGTGTTTCTGATAGGCACACGAGGCCAAAGCTAACATCAGAAGGTTAATAAATATTAGTAAAACCTGTGGACTAGAAATACATAAAGCCAAAAGTAAATTCATTATATTCAATATGAAGGAGAAACCAACAGAAATGGAGGGTATAGAAGTGGTAAATTCAATTAAGTATTTGGGGGTAACAGTAGTGGACTCTAAAGACTGCTTTAAAGGACATAAAGAAAACATCATTATGAAAGCACAAAGACTAGCAAACTTAACCTACTCTGTTATGGCTAGGAGCTGCAATAAAATCTTAATCGGTAAAACTTACTGGAAGAGCCTAGCACTCCCTGGAGTTCTGTATGCTGCAGGAGTAATTGATTTTAATAAAGAAGAAATAGACAAACTACAGAAAATAGAAAATGGGGTGTATAGAACAATGCTGGGAGGTAATATGAGCACTGCAGTAGGCTGCCTGAGGGGCGATGTAGGAGCCTCAGTAATGGAAACGAAAATAAAGAGGGCAAAGCTTCAATATCTCCAAGGTATTTTAAAGAGAAGAAATAATGCACTATTAATTGAAATTGTAGAAGAGCTGAGGGAACGCAAGAGTAAGTGGATGAGGGAATGTGAGAAGGCACTAAAAGATCTTGACCTAAATACAGAAGGGTTAAAAAATATAACAAAAGATGAACTAACCAGGAAAATATATGATGAGGACACAAAAAGGTGGAGAAAAGACATGGAAAATAAATCAAGCTTAGAAGTATATAAAAAATGGAAGAAAGAAATAGGTGGAGTAGATGAAATATATGATAATTCACCAGCCTCCATAATCCTGTTTAAATGCAGATCTAATACACTAAATTTAGCAAACAGAAATAGATTCAAGGGAACTGAGACAAATTGTCCAATGTGTAATGCAGAAACAGAAGACTTGATACATTTTTTATTAGACTGCACAGGATATATGGAAGAAAGAACACAACTGGTAGAATTACAACAGCCATATATAGAGGAAAGAAATAGTATACTTGGGAACCTCCTATTTAATACAAGTGGTATTGAAAAAAAGAAATTAATAATATTTAAATGCTGGAAAAAAAGAGAAAGGAAAGTGAAGGAGCTCAGAAATTCAGGCGACTGATTATAGCTTACACGTAGTAAGAGAAGAGGAGATGTGACCACAGAAAGACACAGAAGAAGGAGAAAAGAGAAAGAAGGAAATCGTTTAGAGGTGCCGTTGTAAAGGCAATACCTCAACAACATCACATCACATCACATACTATTATCATTTACTAATTGTTCTACTTCCTTACTTTTACATTTAGACAAACCTTGTATGTTAATAACCCTGAATAAAAATTCCCCCTCTTCACTGTTTATGTTCTCATTTCTCCGGTCCCATCAGTTCTCATTATCATCTGTGTCCAATCTTACGATCTTACCTTTCTTCATTATCCAGTTTCCTCCCAGCCTCCTTTTTTCTTTCAGTTCTTCTTTTAGCTCTGCATTTGCTTCTCTTTCTTTTCTCGTCATGTCTACACTCATTCTTATCTTCTTATATAAATCATTTGTTGAGTTTCTAAGTACCCCACAATTTTTCAAGATCCTCCATTTTTCATATTCCTCTCTCAGTCCTACAAGTACTGGTCTTCCCTTCCCTTCTTCTCTTTTCCCAATCCTGAATACTTTCTCTATTTCAAATGCCTCATCTCTAGTCTATCTATCTATCTATCTATTGCCAGACGCCATAATCCCGTAAGGGGTGGCCATTTGACTGTTGAGTTAGTTGTTTTACGGGGAGGGGCACTAACCCTCCGCCAACCCACTTATTGACACGTAGGGAGCACGTATGGTTTGGTTATATGGTTACCACCCAGCGTTGTAAATGGTTTCTTGGCATACAGGAAACCATTAGGCTTGTCACTCAATGTAAAGCTACCTGTAAAGGAAAGAAAAGCAGTAAGAAGTGACAGGAAAGATGGGAGAAATAGGAAGAGAGGAGGGCAGGCACAGAAAAAGAAGGATAAATACTTCTTTAAATATTCTAGCACATACCTCTGTATCCTCTTTTTCTCTCTTTCTGGCCTCCCTATTATCACTTCCTAGCACATTGAACACAACTAAATTCTTCCTTCTCTTTTCCTTATCCTCCCTCTCTTCTAAATTTTCCATTACACTCTTAAGCACCTTCTCAGTAAAACCCTTTTCACCATCTCATTCTCTCTTTCCACCCATTTCTTTTCCAGGCCCTTAATCATATCTCTCAACTCATCATTTGCTGTCTTCAGCTTACTCAATTCCTCTTTCATTACAGACATTTCTTTCATTGCCTCAACCCCTGCTACTGTTAAGACTTCTTGGCTTCCAACCCCATCTTTGGAATCTCCTGGTTTCTCAGGTTGATTGGCCCCACTCCACTTATTTTCAATTTCTTCCATTTTGCTGTTGATTACAGTGTATTTCTCCTTTATTACCTTGAGCTCTTCTTTCATCTTTGTATTTTCCATCTTCAGCTCTTGTTGTTCCCTCACACTATTTTTCCAGTCACTGCTACAAGGCTTACAGAACCACACATTCATTCTTTTCACTGCATTTAGTCCCTCTTTGGTTAATCCTTCACATTCCTGGTGCCGCCAGTTACCGCATCTATCACACTCGGCACCTCCAGCCTCCACCCAGCGATTGCAATCAGTACATACCTCCTTCTTGGCCCTCACTTCATCGTCACAGTTTCTACACAGCATATCTTCACTCAGCCTTCCAGTGTACTCACACCTTCTGGATGTCTTCTTCCTTGCACCACGCTCTTTAGCACCTCTGTTTTCGTCCGACCAACACGTGCCTTCTTTGTTTACGCGTCTCTCGGTCCGGTTGTTTATTTACATGGTACGTTGAGGCAACATGTCCTCGTCCACAGGGAAACAAAGCGGTAAATAAATAATTCCTAAAACTTGACATTAATCAGCTGACTTTTCACTGGAAACATGTGAAAAAAATATTGTATTTATTTCAGATTTTTTGTTACGTCTTTTCTCTGCTGTTTTTGTGTATTTTTCTTCAATTTTCAAAACTCGCAAGTGCAACATATAGCAGATTTTATCTCAGATGCTTATGATTTCGACCTAACAAAGTCTCGACTTTGTTATGAGATCCTTAGCCCCCCACTGGCCCCCTATTGGCTCCCCATTTAGACATGATTCCTCAGTTTCTGAAGACATTGCTACGTCATCGGGTGAATCTGAATCTACGTGGCCTGGGATGCTTTGTAGACCCCTTCCTATTTCCTTCATTACAAAGTTTGCACAATAATTATTATTTGAACAGCTGATAATATATTCAAGAGCTTCTGTGCATAAAATTTGCCATTGAAAAGTATATAATTTTACGGGTGGAGGGTGACGTCACAGGAGCATTGTGGGAGATGAGACGGAGCTGCGGGGATGATGAAGGTGAGCGATGACTGCATTTATTATTATTTATTTATGGTGTTTCTTCGCTTATTTTTACGGTAATTATCATATCTCTATATTTATTAGTATCTGGTGCCTTTATGGAGACTTGGAGTTGGTTGATATAGTGTATAATTCTTTAGTGCTTCACAAATATCCTTCTCTCCTTTCACACTTTCCTGTAAAATGTCTACGCCAGTTTTCTATACGGCGTGGTGTTCTTTCTGACTTTTTACTGCCGGCTTCAGCTGGAGGGTTTGGAGGGCGGGGGAGAGCCTTCTTCTTTGCTATCCTTATCTCGTTCTAGTAGTTCAGTTACTCTTCTAGGAGCTGCCTAGCATGGGCCAATAGGCCTACTGCAGTTATCCTCTCTTCCTGTTCTTATGTTCTTGTGTATAGGTGATTCCCTTGTCCGTAATGGATTGTATTTTATTTTTTACTTTGTGTGTGTGTCTAATGAGAGAGGAGGGGGAGGAAAGGGGGGGGATGGAGGGGAGAGAGGAGGTAAGGAGGGATGGAGGGGAGAGGAGGTAAGGAGGGATGGAGGGGAGAGAGGAGGTAAGGGGGGATGGAGGAAAAGTGTTTTTCAAGGAGGAGGAAGAGGGAAGGAAGAGAGAGGAAGGAAAGAAAAAATGAAAAAGAAAGGAGAGGTGGAGGAAAGATGGGGGGGGAGAACAGTGGGGGTGGAGGGAAGGGAGGATGTAAGGAGGGAGGAGAATTGGAGGAAGAGTGCTTTTCAGGGAGGAAGAGTGCTTTTCAAGGAGGAGGAAGAGATGGAAGAAGGAAGACAAAGGAGAAGAAAGGAGAGAGTTGGAGGAAAGGGGGGGGGGAGAACTAGTGGGGTTGGAGGGAAGGGAGAATGTCAGGAGGGAGGAGAATTGGAGGAAGAGTGCTTTTCAAGGAGGAGGAAGAGCTGGAAGGAAAAAAGGAAGACATGGAGGAGAAGGGGAAGGAAGGAAGGAGTGAGAGAGAGAGGTGGAGGAAGAGAGGGGCTGGAGGCTGTGGAGGGGGAGGAAACTAGTGGGGTGGAGGTAAGGGAGGATGTCAGGAGAGGAGGAGAATTGGAGGAAGAGTGCTTTTCAGGGAGGAGGAAGAGGGAGGCTGGAAGGAAAAGAGAAAGACATGGTGGAGAAGGAAGGAAGGAAGGAGAGAGAGAGAGAGGTGGAGGAAAGAGGGGCGGTGGAGGGGAGGTGGTGGAGAAAAACCTCCATTTCTCCTTCCTCCTGACATCCTCCCTTACCTCCACCCCACTAGTTCTCCCCCCCCCCTCTTTCCTCCAACTCTCTCTCTCTCTCTCTCCTTTCTTCTCCTTTGTCTTCCTTCTATCTCTTCCTCCTCCCTGAAAAGCACTCTTCCTCCTGTTCCTCTCCCTCCTTACATCCTCCCTTCCCTCCACCCCCACTAGTTCTCCCCCCCCTCTTTCCTCCAACTCTCTCTCTCTCTCTCCTTTCTTCTCCTTTGTCTTCCTTCTTCCATCTCTTCCTCCTCCTTGAAAAGCACTCTTCCTCCCTGAAAAGCACTCTTCCTCCAATTCTCCTTCCTCCTTACATCCTCCCTTCCCTCCGCCCCGACTAGTTCCCCCCCATCTTTCCTCCACCTCTCCTTTCTTTTTCATTTTTTTCTTTCCTTCCTCTCTCTTCCTTCTCTCTCCATCTCTTGTCATCAATCTTCCTTCCCTCTTCCTCCTCCTTGAAAAACACTTTTCCTCCATCCCCCCTTACCTCCTCTCTCCCCTCCATCCCTCCTTACCTCCTCTCCCCTCCATCCCTCCTTACCTCCTCTCTCCCCTCCATCCCCCCCCTTTCCTCCCCCTCCTCTCTCATTAGACACACACACACAAAGTAAAAAATAAAATACAATCCATTACGGACAAGGGAATCACCTACACACAAGAACATAAGAACAGGAAGAGAGGATAACTGCAGTAGGCCTGTTGGCCCTTGCTAGGCAGCTCCTAGAAGAGTAACTGAACTACAAGAATGAGGTAAGGATAGCAAAGAAGAAGGCTCTCCCCCGCCCTCCAAACCCTCCAGCCGAAGCCGGCAGTAAAAAGTCAGAAAGAACACCACGCCGTATAGAAAACTGGCGTAGACATTTTACAGGAAAGTGTGAAAGGAGAGAAGGATATTTGTGAAGCACTAAAGAATTATACACTATATCAACCAACTCCAAGTCTCCATAAAGGCACCAGATACTAATAAATATACAGACATGATAATTACCGTAAAAATAAGCGAAGAAACACCATAAATAATAATAAATGCAGTCATCGCTCACCTTCATCATCCCCACAGCCCCGTCTCATCTCCCACAATGCCCCTGTGACGTCACCCTCCACCCGTAAAATTATATACGTTTCAATGGCAAATTTTATGCACAGAAGCTCTTGAATATATTATCAGCTGTTCAAATAATAATTATTGTGCAAACTTTGTAATGAAGGAAATAGGAAGAGGTCTACAAAGCATCCCAGGCCACGTAGATTCAGATTCACCCGATGACGTAGCAATGTCTTCAGAAACTGAGGAATCATGTCTAAATGGGGAGCCAATAGGGGGCCAGTGGGGGGCTAAGGATCTCATAACAAAGTCGAGACTTTGTTAGGTCGAAATCATAAGCATCTGAGATAAAATCTGCTATATGTTGCACTTGCGAGTTTTGAAAATTGAAGAAAAATACATAAAAACAGCAGAGAAAAGACGTAACAAAAAATCTGAAATAAATACAATATTTTTTTCACATGTTTCCAGTGAAAAGTTAGCTGATTAATGTCAAGTTTTAGGAATTATTTATTTACCGCTTTGTTTCCCTGTGGACGAGGACATGTTGCCTCAACGGACCATGTAAACAAACAACCGGACCGAGAGACGCGTAAACAAAGAAGGCACGTGTTGGTCGGACGGAAACAGAGGTGCTAAAGAGCATTGTGCAACGAAGAAGACATGCAGAAGGTGTGAGTATACTGGAAGGCTGAGTGAAGATATGCTGTGTAGAAACTGTGACGATGAAGTGAGGGCCAAGAAGGAGGTATGTACTGATTGCAATCGCTGGGTTGAGGCTGGAGGTGCTGAATGCGATAGATGCGGTAACTGGCGGCACCAGGAATGTGAAGGATTAACCAAAGAGGGACTAAATGCAGTGAAAAGAATGAATGTGTGGTTCTGTAAGCCTTGTAGCAGTGACTGGAAAAATAGTGTGAGGGAACAACAAGAGCTGAAGATGGAAAATACAAAGATGAAAGAAGAGCTCAAGGTAATAAAGGAGAAATACACTGTAATCAACAGCAATTTGGAAGAAATTGAAAATAAGTGGAGTGGGGCCAATCAACCTGAGAAACCAGGAGATTCCAAAGATGGGGTTGGAAGCCAAGAAGTCTTAACAGTAGCAATGAAAGAGGAATTGAGTAAGCTGAAGACAGCAAATGATGAGTTGAGAGATATGATTAAGGGCCTGGAAAAGAAATGGGTGGAAAGAGAGAACGAGATGGTGAAAAGGGTTTTACTGAGAAGGTGCTTAAGAGTGTAATGGAAATTTAGAAGAGAGGGAGGATAAGGAAAAGAGAAGGAAGAATTTAGTTGTGTTCAATGTGCTAGGAAGTGATAATAGGGAGGCCAGAGAGAGAGAAAAAGAGGGTACAGAGGTATGTGCTAGAATATTTAAAGAAGTATTTATCCTTCTTTTTCTGTGCCTGTCCTCCTCTCTTCCTATTTCTCCCATCTTTCCTGTCACTTCTTACTGCTTTTCTTTCCTTTACAGGTAGCTTTACATTGAGTGACAAGCCTAATGGTTTCCTGTATGCCAAGAAACCATTTACAACGCTGGGTGGTAACCATATAACCAAACCATACGTGCTCCCTACGTGTCATTAAGTGGGTTGGCGGAGGGTTAGTGCCCCTCCCTGGAAAACAAATAACTCAAAGGCAAATGACCACCCCTTACGGGATTATGGCGTCTGGCAGTAGATAGATAGAAGATCGTAAGATTGGACACAGATGATAATGAGAACTGACGGGACCGGAGAAATGAGAACATAAACAGTGAAGAAGGGGAATTTTTATTCAGGGTTATTAACATACAAGGTTTGTCTAAATGTAAAAGTAAGGAAGTAGAACAATTAGTAAATGACAATAGTATGTGATGTGATGTGATGTTGTTGAGGTATTGCCTTTACAACGGCACCTCTAAACGATTTCCTTCTTTCTCTTTTCTCCTTCTTCTGTGTCTTTCTGTGGTCACACCTCCTCTTCTCTTACTACGTGTAAGCTATAATCAGTCGCCTGAATTTCTGAGCTCCTTCACTTCCCTTTCTCTTTTTTTCCAGCATTTAAATATTATTAATTTCTTTTTTTCAATACCACTTGTATTAAATAGGAGGTTCCCAAGTATACTATTTCTTTCCTCTATATATGGCTGTTGTAATTCTACCAGTTGTGTTCTTTCTTCCATATATCCTGTGCAGTCTAATAAAAAATGTATCAAGTCTTGTTTCTGCATTACACATTGGACAGTTTGTCTCAGTTCCCTTGAATCTATTTCTATTTGCTAAATTTAGTGTATCAGATCTGCATTTAAACAGGATTATGGAGGCTGGTGAATTATCATATATTTCATCTACTCCACCTATTTCTTTCTTCCATTTTTTATATACTTCTAAGCTTGATTTATTTTCCATGTGTTTTCTCCACCTTTTTGTGTCCTCATCATATATTTTCCTGGTTAGTTCATCTTTTGTTATATTTTTTAACCCTTCTGTATTTAGGTCAAGATCTTTTAGTGCCTTCTCACATTCCCTCATCCACTTACTCTTGCGTTCCCTCAGCTCTTCTACAATTTCAGTTAATAGTGCATTATTTCTTCTCTTTAAAATACCTTGGAGATATTGAAGCTTTGCCCTCTTTATTTTTGTTTCCATTAGTGATGCTCCTACTTCGCCCCTCAGGCAGCCTACTGCAGTGCTCATATTACCTCCCAACATTGTTCTATACACCCCATTTTCTATTTTCTGTAGTTTGTCTATTTCTTCTTTATTAAAATCAATTACTCCTGCAGCATACAGAACTCCAGGGAGTGCTAGGCTCTTCCAGTAAGTTTTACCCACTAAAATTTTATTGCAGCTCCTAGCCATAACAGAGTAGGTTAAGTTTGCTAGTCTTTGTGCTTTCATAATGATGTTTTCTTTATGTCCTTTAAAGCAGTCTTTAGAGTCCACTACTGTTACCCCCAAATACTTAATTGAATTTACCACTTCTATACCCTCTATTTCTCTTGGTTTCTCCTTCATATTGAATATAATGAATTTACTTTTGGCTTTATTTATTTCTAGTCCACAGGTTTTACTAATATTTATTAACCTTCTAATGTTAGCTTTGGCCTCGTGTGCCTAACAGAAACACAGAAGGAAATTAGCAATATAATATTTAGTCAAATTATATGTGTTGTAGAAAATATGAGAGATTTAGAAGAAAAGAAGGGAGGGGGGATAATGATTCTGTACAAGGGAAATCAAGGGATAGAAATCAGTAAAGTAAACACTAAAAATACTGATATGATACATGCTAAATGCTCAATAAGAGGTTGGGAGATGAAACTAATAGTGGTGTATTTTGCTGTACATGATAAGAATAGAAACAAAGCAATGAGGGAAGAAATAGAATCTATCATTGAGAGAAGTGAAGAGCCATTAATGATAGCAGGAGATTATAACAGGCATGTAGGGTTTAAAGGGGAACAAAGATTAGATGATAATGGAAGGATGATACTAGATTGGATGGACAAATATAGGCTTATAATGTTAAATGAAGATCAGAAATGTACAGGAGAATTTACATGGTGTAGGGAAAAACTAAAAAGCACTATAGATTATACATTGGTCAGTGATAAATTATATGATAAGTATATAAGTATGAACATTGATGAAGGTAAAGAGTTTTTTGATTTGTCAGATCATAATTTAATGGATATAAAAATATAAGCAAAGAACCGAAAAACAATTAAGAAATACGGAATGGATAGTAAGAGAATATTACAAGTCAGATAATAAATCGATGAAAAAGTTTGAAGAAGAATTGGAAAAAAGAATAAAAAGAGAGAATATCAGAGACGTAAAAGATTTAGAAGAAAGGATGAAAAACTCCCTGTACTGTTGTTTGCAGATGATACTGTGTTGTTGAGTGAAGACGAAGGGGAGCTGCAAGGCTTGGTGGATGAGTTTGGGAGAGTGTGTAAGAAACGGAATCTAAAGGTGAATGTAGGAAAGAGTAAAGTGATGGTCTTTGAGAGAGGTGAAGTCAGTGAATGTACAGCGAGGTTGGATAGTGGGGAATTGGAAAATGTGAGTACGTTTAAGTACTTGGGTAGTGTGATGAGTAAGGATGGAGGTTTGGAGGGTGGAGTGCGTGAAAGGGTACAGCAGGGAAGAAAGGTTGCTGGTTCTTTGAAAACAGTGATAAGAAACAGGGACGTGAGCATGGAAGTGAAAAAGGTACTACGGTACATGACAGTATTGTGATACCAACTCTAACGTACAGAAGTGAAGCTTGGACGTTGTTGGAAGGACACAAACAAGTCAAGAGTGAGAGCAGTGGAAATGAGTTACTTAAGAGGAGCCTGTGGAGTCACATGGAGAGACAGGCTGACAAATGAGGATATAAAGGAACATTGTGGTGTGGATTTGGATGTGATAGGAAGCGTTATGAGGAACACACTGAGGTGGTTTGGCCATGTGGAGAGGATGGAGGGTGAAAGACTGACGAAGAGAGTGTATGTGAGTGAGGTGGAGGGGGGAAGAGGGAGGGGGAGGCCGAGGATGAGATGGAGGGATGGGGTGGAGAGGTATATGAGAGAGGGGGATGTGAGTTGGGAACAGGGCAGTGAAATGGTGGGGGACAGGGCGACTTGGAGGCGATATGTTTGTGGCCACCCCAAACGGGATTGAGGCGTCTGGCAATAGATAGATAGATAGGATGAAAGACATAGCGGAAAAAGTACTGAAAGGTATTTATAGGAGACGGATGGGAAAGGAAAGAGATAAGGAGGAACCGGTGTGGATAACAGAGGAAATAAGAAAAGAAGTAAAAGAAAGAAAGAGATGTAACAGATGTAGGAGGAATGCAGGTCACAGGACGAGGATGAAATGTGGAAAAACCTGTACCTGGAACAAAAACGTAAAACCCAAAAGTTGATTAAAGATGAAATATATAAGTATGAAGACAAAATAATAAAGGAGATAAAAGATAAAAGGGATAATAAAAATATTTAGAAGTATGTGAAGAAGCTGAAAGGAGAGAAAGAGAAAGAGGACAATAGGTTGATGGTATATGGGGAAGATGGCAAGAAATTTGAGAAAGAAAGATTAGAGGAAGAAATAGGAAAGTTCTGGGGAAATTTATATAAAAAGCTGGAAAACAAGCTAGAACAAATATGGAATAGACAGAAGAAGGAAGAATATATGAAGGAATATGAGAATGTAAGAGAAAAGATACAGAGAGGAGGAGAATTCCAAGTAAGAAGAGGAAGGGAAGAGAGGTTAGAACAGGAAGATAATTTAAGGATGATAAAATCATGTAGTATAGAAATTAGAGAACATCTTGAAATGGCATTTCAGGTAGATAAAGGTATAAAATTTACAGAAGAAAAGGCAATTACAGAGGAAAGGGTGATCAAATGTTTAAAAAGAATGAAAAATAAAAAAGTATCAGGACTGGACAGAATTAAGCCAGAGATGTACAAAGCATTCCTCAACAACAAAAATAACAGGGATTGTTTAGTAATATGTCTAGAGAATGTAGTAGAAAAAGGAATAGTGCCAGAAGAGTGGAAAGAAACAAAGACAGTACTGATACCAAAAACAAAGAGACCAATGATAGGCGAATTGAGGCCAATTGCTTTAAACACTGGGATATAAAGTGCTGATGGCAGTCATGAGAGAGAGTACTGAAGAGCATTTAATGAGAAATAATATGGAAAAAGAAACACAAGCTGCATTCACAGGGGGGGGAGGATTGAAAATAATTTGTTAATATTGAGATATTGCATCAAAACCTCATTTCACAAAAAGAAACCACTTGTAGTAATATCAATAGACTATTCTAAAGCTTTTGATAGTATAAAAAGGGAGAAATTAATAGAATTATTAGTAGCATATAAAATAAATCCAAATGTAATTAATGTAATAGCAGAAGTTTATAAGGGAGACAAAACAAAAATTGAACTAGAGGATAACAATATGATGACATTACCAGTAACAAGCGGAATACGCCAGGGATGTACTGGATCAACCACTCTGTTTAAATTAGTTCCATATAAAATAATGCAAAGGTTAGAAGAAATAAGCAAGGGTTTTAAAGATGATAATTTCAAGATCACATCTTTATACTGTGCAGATGATGGTATACTTTTGGCAGGTAGCATTGGGGAGGCTGAAGAAGTCATCAGAGGAGTTACAGTAATAAGTAGGGAATACGGACTAGAAATCAACAGACAGAAAAGCCAAGCATTGATATTCAATATGAAAAACAAGCCAGAACAAATAGGGGGAATAGAAATGAAAAATAAGATAAAATATCTTGGAGTGGTAATAGAAGATACAAGAAACTTCTTTAGAGAACAAAAGAAAATTATGATTGAAAAAGCACGAAAAATGGCTAACACAACATACTCAGTAATTGCTAAAAGTTGTTCCAGATTACATATTGGTAAAACTTATTGGAAAAGTATAGTGATACCATCAATATTATATGGAGTAGGAGTGATAGATATGACAGAGGAAGATATAAATAGATTACAGATGATAGAAAATGAAGTTTATAGGCAAATTATAGGGGCACCAAGGTATGCACAGGAGGCTGCTTTGAGGGGAGAGGTGGGGGCTTCAAGCATATGGGCCTGATGGGGTCCCTCCTGTTGTTCTCAAGAACTGTGCTTCTGTGCATACACCCTGCCTAGGCAAACTCTTTCGCCTTTGTCTGTCAACTTGTACCTTTCCTTCTTGCTGGAAGTTTGCTCTCATTCAGCCAGTCCCAAAGAAGGGTGACCACTCCCAACCCTCCAACTATCGTCCAATTGCTTTAACGTCCTGTATTTCAAAAGTTTTCGAGTCAATTCTCAATTGAAAAATTTTAAGGCATCTTTCCTATCACTACCTTCTTTCCGATTGTCAGTATGGGTTCCGTCAGGGACGCTCCACTGGCGATCTTCTCACCTACCTTTCAGACTCCTGGTCATCCTCCTTTCGGGACTTTGGCGAAAGCTTTGCCATTGCACTTGACATCTCAAAGGCTTTCGATCGAGTCTGGCATAAATCTTTAATTTCCAAACTGCCCTCTTACGGTTTCTATCCTTCTATCTGTGCCTTCATTGCTAGCTTCCTTTCTGGTTGTTTTGTAGCCACTGTTGTAGACGGCCATCGTTCTTCTCCTAGATCTATCAACAGTGGTGTTCCTCAGGGCTCTGGCCTATCACCAACTCTCTTCCTTTAAAAGTTGGGAAGCCCAAAAATCATAGTTCCGCCAGGTAATCATCAGGGCAACCTGGGACCACCTTATTTTCTCTCTCTCTCTCTCTCTCTCTCTGTCTGTCTGTCTCTCTCTCTCTCTCTCTCTCTCTCTCTCTTTTCCCCCCCAAATTTTCATAATCCATCCCATCCATCATCCATTTCTACGTTGCCCCACAAGGAGCATAGGAGCCCGGGGCTGGGCAAATTGGTCCTGACATTTAAGATGAGAGTGACCAGCCTTACTCATCCCTGAGTGGCATTATGTTAGCAGTAAGCCCCAACCACCCCATGGATATAAACCTGCACCGGCTCAATCCGATTAGAGCACCTTCATTGCCCACTAAACCACCAAGTGCCATAATTTGGTTATATGGTTACCACCCAGCATAGTAAATGGCTTCCTGGTGTACAGAAAACCACTTGGCTTCTCACTCAGTGTAGAGTCACACATAGGCAGAAGGAAGAGGAAAGAGTGAAAGAAAGAATTGTTTCGTATTTCTTTTAAAAAGGATGAACAGCATTTAAAAAAACGTTCATAGTGTACACTCCCCAACGGTGCTGAAAACAGGCAGATGCCATCTTAACATGCCATTATTGACACGAAATTGCCCTAATCCACACTGATGTATCCAAACCTAACCCAAACTTTCGTAATTTCGACCTAATTTATTCTAACCTATTTTATGCTGTCTTAACCTAACCTAACCTCTCCCTTATATACAGTCATCATATCCTCTTCATACTCGAAAACTCACTTAGGTACAACTTTATAGAGTCACTGAATCAGTTCATAGTAGGTAAAAGAAGAAAACATGATAGTGTATTTAAAAGGTGGGCCAATGTCTCTGTCAAGATTACCCTGCACCATATGTCTCGTCCCCAA
>NC_136962.1:0-65000 GCF_032717465.1 Coenobita brevimanus
CATTCCTGTAATTTCTGAACCTGATGACCTTGTTATATGAAGAGGATTTTGGGACACCCAAAACTAAGAGTGACTCAGGAGCATGATCAGAGATGAGGGGGTCAAACGTGAGTCAACCCTCCCACATCTGATACATGCACCTGCAACCAACAGGGGACAAGATCAAGCTGGAGACAGTGTCCTGAGACATGAGTTGGATTACTCACATGATTGAAAAAAATTGTTCTGGGTGATCAACTCAAGGAATTCTGCAAGAAAATGGTTTTTTGACTCTGGACTGTCAACTCCAATAACTGAAATCACCTACAAACAAGAAGTCCTCCAGGTTTAAGAGAAAACCCTTCAAGAAACTTCCCAAACTCCTCCATAAAACCCTCGATCTCTGTCCGGATGACCTGGTCGATAGACACCATTACAATTCTAATGGTATTCTGATGGAAATTTATTAATACTTCCCATAAATTCAAATGAAGATGGGGTCAGGGTCTGAGCTTCAATGAGAGAAACTGTTTGCAAGTGCTGCCGGAGTAGATGAGTGCTACGCCCTCCCTCCTGGATAATCAGCAGCAGGCCTGGGAATACTAATAATAGAATGTAAGTTCTAGTGCAAGGCATTACGAATAATATCAGATATCAGACTCAGTACAACCAGGTTTCAGTCAAGCACAAAATGTCAAGCTCGTGCTGAGTTAGGGTTTCATTAATAGTAGTCTATCTTATTACGGATGGAAAACGAATATTTAAAAGCACCCATCCCATAACTGGTTCAAGAGGGACGTAGTCAGTTTTTTGAATGAAATCAAAATTGGTGTTTTCTAATCAGATCTATTCCTATGAGAAATCATGATTGGACAGTCTCTACTTGATGCAAAATGGGCAACCGACCTTTGTGACTTTGAATTAGCATCTTGATGTTCTTAAAGAGGAGCAGTTGATGCATTTGGGAGAATTTTCTGTTACTACAATCCTGTAGATTTATGGGCTCCAGCACAAAAGACCACATTTAGGTTCATCACTTTTCCTAGAACATCTCTCAAAACATTGGCTAGAGGCTGTTCTGGGTGGATAATCGTGGTCTGTTTATGTCGAGATATGTTTTACTGTGCAGCTGCATGAAGGCTTTTCTTCACTTCCTATAATAAATTTGGCAGAGGGCTGTCTGGAATAGCTCTGGGGCTACAGCTCAAAACCATTCTTCAGCTCAGTCACGGTCGACAGGATTTGGAGACAGGTAAAATCTCCAGCAGTTAGCTTCTTGGGTGCTGGTTCCTCTTGAACTGCAGGCTCCCTCCTCTTGCTGCTCTCTGAGTCTTCCTCCACCATCTGCTCCACATCTTGTGCAGGGTCAAAGCCTATCAGCTGCTCTCTCAGTGCCATTTTGCATGATCTCATCCACTTCTTCACCTGAACCTGTGTTTTCAGTGCTAGTACACTTTGTGTACCAGGTCGCTGCTCCATGCTTGGGTTGTGGCTTGGGGTGTACGGGTAAAGTACAGCGAAAACTTGTCAAAAATCAAAATGAAAGCACTCCTGTTGCACTGTTTACAGCCAACACGGGACTGAAAGCTAAAACGAAGTCTGTAGAGGGCTGTGCAGTCACAAAATGACCGCTGCCACTAAGGAAAATCGAGCTTGTGTCGGAGTTTTTCCCCGCCTCGCAGTGCATCGAAATCGTCGATTTTCAAGTCAAAATTGGCGATGGGGTAGCACTAAATATGTTGTCGAAATTTGAATAACTGAAATTCGAGATTATACTGGTACATGAGAGAAAATGGTGTCAGCTGCGGCCATGGGAGTGGGCAGCAAGATGGAGGGGGACAGGGCAACATGGAGGTAATTTGAGTTTTGTGGCACACCCCTTACGGGGTTATAGGCGTTTGGCAATAGATAGAATGGATGGAAAATAAACCACTTGGGGAAACAGTGCTAGGGAGGGTGGCACATTATCGTAAACATCTTTACAGTATTGTTATTATTATATACTATTAGAATAATTCACTTTAGAAAAAGGTGCTAGGGAGGGTCCGGCAACTGATGAGTATATAAGGGCGAGTGGAGTGTTCGTGATCTCTCTCCTCTGTCTGCTCTCCCCTACAACCCTTTGGCTGCTGTGAGACTTTTTAATTTTTAGGATTTTGGGCGCTCTGGGTTACTCTAAAATACCATAGTGTAAAAACTGTGAAAAACTGGAGTAAAATGAATCTAAACCGAGTCAATATTTACAAGGTAGGTCATTGGCAGCCAAGGAGTTCATCAATCTCCTCCCATCCCACCCCTGCCATGTCTTCTAACTAGCTGTGTACTATCAGTCCCCATCAATCTGCTAACTAGCCCGTGACAAGCCAAGCATTTCCTAGTCTATCCTAAACTGCCTAAACCATTCCCCATAACTGACTCGTTCCACGCTAGAACAGAATCGTTCGGCAGAGGAACCAATTCGTTCTGACCGGGAACGCTGACCTGGCTAGTCTTATGCTAGGTACTCACAATACCATCTGTACCTCGTCGCTACCTTTGCTCCATGGCTCTGGGCTAGCATCCTGTGGGTAAGACTTTGGCAGAGAACAGGTTATTTCTGTGTCATGGAAGTGTTTAAACAACCTAACTGCCCTAACCAAACAGTGCAAACCAATTCAACACTCACCACCAACGTTGTGAAGGTCTGGAAGGGTTGCTCCCGCGGAGTATAGTTTGATTTTTTACCTGAAAATAAAAATACTTGTTTAGAAAATGCTCAAACTGCAACCTGAATACTAATATACAGTGTTTATAGCCAGATTTTTTTTTAATGCAAAGAAGAAGGAACCAAAGGCCAGGAGCCCACAAACCGTTCCTCCCAAGGAAAAAGAAAAACAATACAAAAGACGGCCAAATTCAAGATGCGTTCATTTCAAGACGCCTGGACACACTGCGTTGGAAAGACTGGAGATCATAGGAAGTAGGATATACAGAGAGAGGGGGACAGTTCCAGATGCCTTAATCTTGGTTGGCCACAAATTGCCCTCTTATCACCCTGTCCTTTGTCATTAGGCTCTCCACCCTCCAACTCATATACTTTTACACTCCAACCCACCACTCATTCTCAGTCTTCCCCTCTCCCCTCCACCTCACTCACATACACTCTTCTAGTCAGTCTCTCATTCTCCATCCCTTTCACATGACCAAACTATCTCAGTGTATTTCTCCAAATATTTTCAATCACTTGCAAATCCCCATACTATTGAATTTAACCCAAGAAAGGTATTTAGCTTTTCCAACTCAAAATAATAATAATAATAATAATAATAATAATAATCTTAGCTGACTATAAACATCTGGAGAAAGAAATACAGTAATATTCAAAGGTTAAGGTGTCTGGCAATAGAGAGAGAGGTTCACAGGGCTAACCACCACTAATGCAGGGTTTCGTGGTGTAGTACAAACTCTATTATCCAACGGCTTTTCGGAAACTGGAATATTGTGGAAGCAGAATCTATAACTACAGGAAAATCATGTAAAAATCAGCCTACAGTACCACGAACAGTATATAAGGAATTTTTTTTTTTATGCAAACAGTACATAAGGAATTTTTTTTTTATGCAAGGAAGAAGGAACCAAAGGCCAGGAGCCCACAAACCATTCCTTCCAAGAAAACACAAAAACAGTACAAAACAAAGCCAAATTCAAGATCCGTTCATTTCGAGATCCCTGGACACACTGCGTTTGAAAGACTGGAGATCATAGGAAGTAGGAAATACAGACAGAGGGAGACAGTTTCAGAGTTGACCTGTTGCATAAATGAAGGACTGGGAGTAACAGTTAACTCTTGCAATGTAGATGATCCATTACAAGTGGAAATGTTGGGCGGGAGAGAGATAAATTAGACCCTGAATTATTTTTTCTCTCTAACTTTTTGAGCTACACAGACCCACCTTCAGACTCTCCAAAGATGGGTTCTGTGTAGCCCGAAACATAGAGGAAAAAAAAGAATTCATGCTCAAACCTCTGCCTCTGCATCTGAAACGCTAAGGGCCATAAGCGCAGAAAATAGACAGAGGAAGACAGTTCCAGAGTTGACTTATTGCATACATGAAGGACCGGGAGTAATTGCATCAGAGAGTTGGACAGAAAAGGGACGAGAGTTTGTTGCACTCAATCACAAGGTGTCTCATGTGCATTTTTCGCACTTCCTCCAAAATCAACCTTTCTCTCACATGTCACTCTACCATAAACAGTAGCCAGTGGATCATTTCATTGTGTTACATTATCAGTCCCCCCAAAAGTAAAATTTACTGGCAGGGCACCAATACCATAACTTTTCACTAAAATAATCAACCAACAAAGTTTTACAAGCTTTGGTCACCTCCAGACTTTTCACGTTAGTAGGTCCTGCTACAGAACTTGCTACATGCACTTGTGACTGCTTGCTTAAACTCTCATACAGTAAAGCCATGGGTGTAACTTTTTTACTTCTTCAGATGAATGAAGACTTTTTTTTTTTTCTTTTTTTCATATCCCAGATTACATGTGTCCTCCATTCATAAAAAATCTTTTTAAAGTTTTATGTGAACAGGTGTAGGTTGTAGTTTTGTGGAAACTACTCTGTGAAAGTGAGTTTCAAAGAGAGGCAGTTCTGGGAATGAAGGAATTTTGACAGGCAGATAAATGCCTGCCTAGCACAGGGGAAGAGGTGAAGTGGCACATTGATGCAGCTTTATCCGAGCACTTGCCATAACTAAATAATGCAAGGGAGGCAACATTCTCTCTTACATGTATGGGAGGTAGTTCATATGTAATTGCAAGGTTATTAATAATTCATGAAGCTTTGTTCTGAACTTTGACATTTTAGTGCAACCTCTCCACATCCACTCCACAAAGGTGAGCAATATTCGAGCTGAGAGAGCACAAGACTACTGTAAATTATAGCCAACTGCTCATTAGAGAAGTTACAGATTCTGTACAATAATCCATGTTTCTCTGATGTGAGTTTAGCACCTGATCTAACGTGAGGTCCAACCAAGGTTACTGTTGAGCAAAACATCAAGCATTTCAACAGTTTTAGAGACAGGAATAATAGCTGCACTGAAGGTAATACAGGAATCAGGCAATAACTGTTTATTAGTGAGCTGGACATAAAGTCAGGCCTCGTTTTCATATTGTTCGCTGTGTGATGAAGTACAGTAATAGAACAATGAACAGAACAATGACAATACTGTATCAAAATCTGCCTACACGATAACTGTGATGGCTGCTTACGACTACCTGTGTGGACACGGTGACACAAGCAAACCAACAGTCAGACCAAACCAAATCGAGGTTCTGTCCCTCAATACCCCCCATAATTTTAACAATCTAGAATGCCACCAAGCTTAACCTTGAACCCCAATACCAGACAGGGCAAAAATTTCTAACCTGATCAACCTGTGAACAGTCACCACCCAGCATCATGCATGATTTGCTGAGAATTACCTTTGGCACATTCAGCTATAAACACACACACACACACACACACACACACACACACACACACACACACACAGAAAGAAACTATTTTTTGAAAGTATCATTAGGCATCAACAGTAAAGGAAAAAATAAGATGAAATCATATGCATGGACTAATTACATACAACTTCTTGGTAAACATAAGTCAGGAGGAAGTAAAAAATTTTCAAGGGGGCCAGTGGGTGGGGTTGAGAAAATTTGGGGGTATTTCCAGACCCACTTGTCCTCATAACCTGGGTTTCAATGTACCCGTCTACGCATTTTCCGTTTCCATGGCAAAACGACCAGACCCAACAACTGTATTGCTCGGGGGGACACTGTATAGGCATATCCCGCTATACAATCAACCGCACTAGCTACATGAAAGAATTAACACCCTTCCCTGCCTCTCAATGGCCAGTCCCCAGTTATCCAATGGGTTTTATCTGATGATATTTTAGACAAATTTTGTGTTTAGGTTGATTTATAAAATGTTTTCAGACTTAGATTAATGTGTTTTAGTCATAGGTGGGGTGGAAGACACTGTCATTTTTGGGTAGTTTGCTAAGTTCGATTCTTTTCCAGACATTTATGATTATTTTCAGATATTATTTTTGGGTTTCAGTGAGTTATATACTGCTCTTGGGCTTAGTTTACTTGTTTTAATGCTATTTGGGGGTTTAGGTGAGCTAGAAACTTGTTTGACTCATTTGGGTGGGTTTAGGACTTGGTTGGGGGGATGGGGATCCCTAGGCTCCCAAACACATCCCTTTACAGTACCTTCTATGTTATGACGTCCCCGATTAACAATAACCCGGCTCAACAATGGGCTTTCTCAAACACATGCCATCGTTATAATGAGGACAGCCTGTATTTCAAAACTGCTAAATTGTGAGCATCAATAACTAATCCATCTTAACAGGGAATATAAAAAAAAATAAAATAAAACAAAACTCAAACCTCGAGAACTGCAGGCAATAGGGACTGGACAAGGACTATGGTAATCAAATCCGCGTCACTCAAACAACGATGCATGTTTAATGGTACAATGTGTTCTGACAACTTTCCAAACCTCTCACTTTTACCCCTTCTTACCACCTTACTCCACATAAATTACCCCCACTTATACCCACCATCAGGTAAAGCACTGAAGAAGATATAACTATGGTAATTAAGAACATCAGTGGTATTAAAAATGGCATTAACAAAACAGAAGTTGGGCTTGGATACCCTTGTGTTGTTGATACGTAGCTCCCCGGTACTCTCCTCCCACCCACCAACCCTGATGATGATGCCAAAGTTTCGCCTTCTCTCGTATCATGTGGCCCTTGGGAGAAACCTTATGCCATATGGTTAGTTGAAAATTTATGGGTCTGGCAGTTTTAGGGGACAAAGTGATATAAAAATGTCTGCTAACCAGGAAAAATTACTCTTTCATCTGTGTGTTCTTGTGAGTTAGCACTCAGTTTCACATTCTTTGTTTGATATCACACCTCCCAACACATTTCAAACTGACTGAGCAGTTTAGCCATATGCTCAGTCAGTCCAAAATGTGTTAGGAGGCGCGATATCAAATGAAGAATGTGAAACTGAATGCTATATCACATGAACACGCGGATGAAAGAGTAATTTTTTCTGATTAGCACATTTTTGTTCCATTTTGTCCCCTAAAACTGCCAGACTCATACATTTTCATCTAACCATACGGCTTAACGTCTCTCCCAACGGCCACATGATACGGGAGAAGGCGAAACCTTGACAACATCATCAGGGGTAGCTGGTGGGAGAAGCGTACCGGGGAGTTATGTATGAACAACACAAGGGTACGCAGACCAACTTGTTTTGTTAATGCTGTTTTTAATACCACTGATGGTCTTAATTACAATAGCTATATCTCTCCCAGTGTTTTACCTGATGGTGCATATAAGTGGGGGTAATTTACATGGTGTAAGGTGGTAAGAAGGGGTAAAAATGAGTTTTCTTTGTCTAAAGCTCCACATAACGTCCTACAAGCTTCTCAGTCACCTTCAGGACAAAGTATAAACTTTCACTGCTGCCAGGTTCGCATCACTTCCTAAGCACAATCTTTAACTTCTCCCGGTCCTACCAAATCGTTCTGGCGATGTTTTCATTCATGCCACGCATCTTTACCATTACAGTGATGTTTTCATTCATGCCACGCATCTTTACCATTACAGTGATGTTTTCATTCATGCCATGCATCTTTACCATTACAGTGATGTTTTCATTCATGCCACGCATCTTTACCATTACAGTGATGTTTTCATTCATTACACGCATCTTTACCATTACAGTGATGTTTTCATTCATGCCACGCATCTTTACCATTACAGTGATGTTTTCATTCATGCCACGCATCTTTACCATTACAGTGATGTTTTCATTCATGCCACGCATCTTTACCATTACAGTGATGTTTTCATTCATGCCACGCATCTTTACCATTACAGTGATGTTTTCATTCATGCCACGCATCTTTACCATTACAGTGATGTTTTCATTCATGCCACGCATCTTTACCATTACAGTGATGTTTTCATTCATGCCACGCATCTTTACCATTACAGTGATGTTTTCATTCATGCCACGCATCTTTATCATTACAGTAAACATACGCTTTACTTAAAGCAGTAGAAGTACATTGCCAATTCAATCTCATGGATGTTCCTTGGACCTCCTTTTTCTCTCATGATGCAAATTCCACATTGGGCCACATACAGGATTTCATTACAGTCGGCATGGAAACATTCATTCCCCATCATAGTTACAGAAAAAGATGTAATTCTCCTAAATGGTTTGACCACAATTGTGCTAGAGTAACAGAACATAAAACAATAGCCTATAACACTTATACAAGGACCAAAACCAAAGAAGCCTTTAACTATTGTAAAAATATCAGAAACCATGCCAAAACTATTATCAATCTTTCTAAATCAAACTTTCTACGCAGACAAGCTAACAAACTACTAAACAATCCAAATGATAACAAAATATTCTGGTCAACCCTTAATTCATTCAAAACTAACTTCATTACCTCCTCTTCCATTCCACCGTTACAGTCCCAATGGAAATCTAGTAAGTGACCCACGCAGAAAAGCCAAACTTCTTGTTGACATTTTTTCACCAAACTCAACCCTAAATTCAGAAAATCATAATATTCCTGTACTTGATTTTGATTCCCCTCAATTACCTCCTTTCATGATTCACACCAGACACGTACAAGCCGTATTACAGAATCTATCAGCAGACAAAGCCACTGGTCCAGATGAAATTCCTTCAACAGTACTTAAAAACTGCTCCTCAGTGTTGGCTCCTGTATTAGCAAAATTTTTCCACTTATGCATCCGTACTTCAATTTTTCCAGCCCCTTGGAAAGAAGCAAATATCCATCCTGTTCCTAAAAAGGGGGCAACTTCTGATCCATCAAACTATAGACCAATTGCAATAACTTCCGTTCTCGGTAAAGTTTTTGAGACACTAATTAACAAACACATAGTCAAGTATCTAGAAATCAATAAATTGATCAACGATCGGCAGTATGGATTTAGACAGGAATGTTCAACTGTAGATATTTTTTGTCTTCTTACCCATCAGATTAACAAAACAATAGACCAACATGGTGAAACACAAACAGCAGCACTTGATATTTCAAAAGTATTTGACAGAGTATGGCACCAGGCCTTATTGTCTAAGATGTCACATTATGGCCTTGCATCACTGGTTCCTCTAATTTCTTCTTACATTCATAGCAGAAAAATACGGGTCATGGTACATGGAATTTATTCTCAGTTTCATTCCATAAATGCTGGCGTACCTAAGGAATCAGTTTTGGCTCCAATCCTCTTTCTCATACATATAAATGACCTCCTATCTGTCACGCACAACCCAATACACTCTTATGCTGATGACTCGACCCTTCATAGTTCTTTCACATTTAGTACCTCCTTTACACAATTTGATATTATAAATTCCCAAATAAACACAGCATTTTCTCTGTACCAGGTTCTTTCTAAAATTAATCAATGGAGACAAAAAAATCTGGTCTCATTTAAAGCTCAGAAAACTAAATACATTAATTTCTCCAATAGAAAGAATCCCTCAGACTCTCACATAATTTTAAATGATGTCAGTATTCCCATATCCACTACAATTGATATCGTAGGTGTTACTCTAAACCCCAACCTAAGCTGGACAGCTTATGTTAAATCCCTTGCTAAAAATGCTTCTAAAAAACTGGGACTTATGTACCGATTTCGTGAGTTCTTCACTGATGAGCAGATGGCCACAATATACAAAAGTCATGTACGTTCTCAGATCGAATACTGTTCACCACTGTGGAGTGGATGTGGAGTGGCTGCATTGAGGCAGTTGGACAAAATTCAAAATAAAGCCATTAGATTAATCAATAATCCTGCCATAACGCAGGACCTTCCTCCATTATCAGTACGTAGAGATGTTGCTCCTTTAGCACTATTTTATCGATATTTTTACCGTAAGTGCTCTAACGAACTGGCTTCAATTGTGCCTCCCCTTCACATTTTCTCCCGAAATACTCAGGCAGCTGGGAGCGCCCATGAACTCACACTCTTCTCCTGCTGAAAAATTTCCCACTTTTTATCATCGTGTTCCTTAAGCCATACCTATGATTGTCTTGAAGTACCTGAACTCAAAGGTGGTTTTCGTTTCCCAACTGGATGTTGGGTTAGATTAGGATAGGTTAGGTTTGATTAAATTATTAGGTACGGTTAAGCTGGGTTTGGTTAGGACAGGCCCTTTCGCCGTAACCCTGACGAGTCAAACGATTTGACACGTGGAACATAGTTAAAAACAATGGGGAAACAGATTTCCCATGAAACATTTATTTATCACCCAGAGGTAATCAGAAAAATATAACAGACTATCAGGAAGAAGAGCGAAGAATGTGGAACAGAACGCTAACTTACAAGAACACATGGATAGGAGTACAGGTATACCCCAGTTTAACGATGCAATTGGTTAGATAAAAACCCATCGTTATGCGGGGTATCATATATATATCGGGGTAGATTTAACATGTAAAGTTATGGGATGCGTTTTTGAGCCTTAGGTTTCCCCCCAACCAAGTCCAAAACCCACCCAAATGAGCCCAAAAACAAGTTTAAAGCTAATCTAAATGGCCTAACAGCGGTAAAAGAAGCTAACCCAAGCCTAACACCTGTAAATAACTCACTAAAACCAACAAATAAAATCTGAAAATTGTCAAATATGTCTGGAAAAAATTAAACTTAGTAAACTGTACCCCAAAATGACAATGTTCACCTCACCTATGGCTAAAACACATTAACCTCAGTCTAAAAACAGTTTATAAATCAACCTAAATACACAATTTTATTCTAATATATCAAAATCGGTAAAAAAAATCAAAACCCATCGTTAAACCAGGGTTTGGCCATCGTTAGGCTGGGTATGGTGGTATTTCCACCCCCATCGTTAAACTAGGGTATTGCATCTAGGGGTATCGTACAGTATATCCAGGTATTACTGCAATTTTTTTTTCCTGAATAGCAAACATTTTGTTCAGTTTTGTCCCCTAAAACAGCGAAATTCATGTGATTGTGGGGTAAAAACCCAGGTGATTGTGGGGTAAAATCAGTGAGACACAAGACAGGACTTGAGAGCTGTATGCTCAGTCAGTCCAAAACGTGTTGGGAGGCACGAAATTGACCGAAAAATGTGGAACTGAACACTAACTTACGAGAACACATGGATGAATGAGCAATTTTTTCTCTAATTAGCAAACATTTCGTTCCATTTCGTCCCTTAAAACTGCAAAACCCATTATGAGTGTGGGGAAGAACTAGGTGTAGCGCAAGAAAGGACTGATAACAATAGGCCAAGTTGGTCCAAAAATGTGCTGGGCAGCATGAAATCAAACGAAGAATGTGGAACTGAACCCCAACTTACGAGAACACATATTTTTGTTTCTCTTTTTTCTTATTAGGCTACATTTTCATTCCATTTCGTTCCCTGAAATTGCGAAACCCATAAATTTTCTTCTAACCATACAGCCTTGAGTGTGCCCAGGAAGCAAGTTTTCATTCTGTATGCTTATACAGGTGGGTCCTGAAATTACTAGCTACTTGGGAGCAAGGATTTTGCTCGTTTGCCGAATTCTCGTTAAACGAAGTGGAGAACTTATGGGAAAAACAGGGTTAGGGAGCAAGGCCTTCAAGTAACCTCCCCCAGCCAAGCACGCTTAGCACTGGGAGAACTAGGGGTTGCAATGGAATGCTTAGAAGACATGGTGATACAGTAATCCAGGGCACAGAAAAAAGCACGCTTCTAGACCAATCTTGACTGAAGCTGAAAGAATATTTACAAAGATAAGGCACGAGGAGGCTCACAGAGCTAGCGTGCGACTCATTTCTTAGCTAGCAACGCCACAGCTATCTGCTGTTTACCTAGCGTGCTAGGTAAACACGGCAGATAGCTGCACCGCGACCCTCGTCTCGATTCTCGTAAGTTGGGACTTAGAGGAATTTTACCTGCTCGTTAAACAGGAGGTGGTGCAAATTTCAAGATATGTATTTGTGAATTCTCGTTAAGCGGCTGCTTGTTAATCAGGTTTTGCCTGTACACCTAACTACCAGGAACCCTCAGCCAGGAACAATGCTTGCCCTATCATTTCAAACTAACCATAGGTTTTTCTCGAACATATGCTTAATGTGTTTCCTTAGCAAAATTTAACAACCTAATCTAACCTGTCTTACTGGGGCTGCTTGGCTGAGGAGGATGGCTGTGGTACTGAGACAAATACCCATACAGAAGGGTAATATGTACCCAGGTAAGGTACCCAATGTCTAGAGGGTGATGTCATCACGTGCAACTTTCAAATTTCATCACCAGGCCAGGTGACTCGAGCATGAGCTCAAGTTTTTCCATGTGTTGACATGACTTGTCTCATTATGCATCTGAACAAAAATGTGTTACTCAAGGATTGAGTGTATTTTCACCCATACAAAATTCCCGAAATTTCCTGCTGTAATGAGAAGGGGTAGACTGAGATGGTCTGTGCGTGTAGGGAGGTTAAAGGATGGCAACTGGGTGTCGAAGGTGAGAGGTGTGAGCGTCAGGGTTGGGGTTAAGAGAGGTAAGACTGAAAAGAACCTGGGGTGAGGCTATGGAGTGTGACCTCAGGGATGGAGGGGACAGAATAGGGAGGCTGCCACTGATCAAGCAGCAAGAAGATCCACCATTAAGTGACCAAGGCTGATGCAAGCATGCATGTTGAAGCCTTATGACGTGAAATGTGTGACCTCAGGAATGGGGGACAGAATAGGGAGGCTTCCAAAGATCAACCAGCAAGAAGATCCACCATTAAGTGACCAAGGCTGACGCAACCATGCAAGTTGAAACCTTATGATACGAAATGTGTGACCTCAGGAATGGGGGACAGAATAGGGAGGCTGCCAATGATCAAGCAGCCTGCAGAGCCGGCATTAGGTGACCAAGGCCAACACATGCGAGTGGATTGGAGCCTTTATAAACAAAACAAAATGAAAATCTGGGAATACTGAACCCCCAGCAAAGGGCACCACAGTCTGGTTAGCCCACTAGACAACCAACGTTGTCCATTTCTGAATTCATGACATCAAACTCTTATGATCGGCTCCCTGTCATAACATTACTCTTACATGACTAGATACAGTAGTGCACCAACTTTCGCTACAGCAGGATTCGCGGAATCCACTTTCGCGGCATGCACCAAATATTCCCTAACTTCCACTTTCGCTTGAAAAAAAATCGATTTTCGTGCACAAATTTTGGGTTTGGGACAATATTTTGAACTTTGAATTTCCTGCACCGCCCGCCCGCAACCCACCGCCATCTTGAATGACGTCATGTCAACACTCTGTCCACCCATTCCCGCCATTGTGTACGAGTGTGCTAGCTCCATTGTGTTGGATTCTCACGGTTCAATGGCCTCTACTATACCTGGTAGTGTAGGGAAAGGGCCTGGTGGTGTGGGGGGAGAGCCTGGTGGTGTGGGGGGAGGGCCGGGAGCCAGTGGTGGTGATAAAAAGTGCCCGGGACATTCAAAGTCGGGAGGAAAGGCCAAGGCTAAAAGAGAGTATCGTGTTGGAGTGAAGAAACGGCAGTATAATAATGAAATGAAAAGGAAGATAGTTGAGCACATGGACAAGGGCGCAAAAAAGTGAAATCTGCCGTATATTTAACATCCCAGAATCGACAGAGCGTAGTATAAGGAAACAGCATGGTGGTAGCAAGGCAGCAATAGGTGGCGCCAATACGTCTGGCGTGGCTAAATAAGCCCGCCACGCGCCTCGGATACTTACCCCCAACATCCATTAAACACCTCAACCCGGTCTCTGTGGTATGTGTGTATGTTTTTATTGTTTGTATCTCCTCATATAATGTACTGTGTATCCCAAGGGGTGGTCAAGGGCTTTTAATTGTTTGTTTACAGGGGAGGGCACTAATCCTCACAATGCAATGTACAATAGTGATTTGATGTACTGTATTGCAAGTGAAAACGAAAATCTGATGTTACTTTAGGATAACCGGGAACCAATTAGCCTTTTTGTCATAAAGACAATGCCCCAATTTTCGCTAATTCTACTTTCGCGCATTATTTTTGGACCCAATTAGGCGCGAAAATTGGTGCCCCACTGTACACTAATACGGTATTTGCCCTTTCCTTTTTCTTATCCATCATACAAGACAATTCTATATTTTCCTAGTATCGGATACCGGTGCCTGTTTTCTCAGAACAATATGGGAAAATTGTGCATCCCTCTAGATATTCCTACATGTCAAAATCAGTTATGACACGGAGAAGAAAATCAAAATATAACTACAGTATGTGAATCCCTACTGATGTCTCTTTCACTTATTACTATTAAACAGTCATGGAGGATACATTTTGAGGAAATTGGTAGCTATACAGTTATATCTCAATATACGATACCCAGGCTTAACGATGGGGGTAGAAAAACCACCATACCCCGCCTAACGATGGCCAAACCCTGGTTTATTGATGGGTTTTGATTTTTTAAAAATTATTTTGATAATATTTTAGGCTAAAAATATGTTTAGGTTGATTTATAAACTGTTTTTAGACTTAGATTAATGTGTTTTTGTCATAGGTGGGGTGATCATTCTCATTTTGGGGTACAGTTTACCAAACTTGATTTTTTCCAGACTTATATTTAAAGATTTTCTGACTTTATTGGTTGGTTTTAGCGTGTTATTTACAGGTGTTAGGCTTACGTTAGCTGCCTTGACGGCTGTTAGGCCATTTAGACTGCCTCTAAACTCATTTGGGTGGGTTTTGGACTTCATTTGGGGGGAAACCCATGGCTGGTAAACACTCCACATTGCTTTACAAGTTAAAAACCCCCCGATATACGATACCCTGCATAACGACGGGGTTTTCCCTAACCATTTATATCGTTAAACCAGGGTATGCCTGTACATGTTAGAGCCTATAAAAGTACAACATGACACAAACTTATAAACAATAAGATACAGTAAATGATACGAACACATATTCTAACTTGGCCTAACACTGGCATTCCCCCATCTTGACTCCTGTTTTTAGAGAGAATAATGCTTGATAATGATGCTAGTTAAGAAGAAGTGCTATGGTGAAAATGTGGGATTGTATTTTCTTTTTCTACTATGTAAAATAAGCGGCAGGAGGATAACAATTTAGGCCAAGTTAGTGCAAAAGAACGATAAAAATGCCTGGTAATATTGTGTGTTGCGAGAACGGCTCAGTCTGCTGGAGTGGGCATAATAGTGACAGTAAGGAATTAAATGATAAAAAATTACACTGAGCTATACCCTCAACACACAAGCAATTACTCTGCAAAATGGAAAGTAGTGAATTACCGTATATACATGCAGCATTATATATAACTATGTCTATCTATCTACAGCCAGATGGCTCAATCCTGTAAGGGGTGGTCACAAACAAATCATCTCCATGTCACCCTGTCCCCTACCATTTCACCGCCCTGCCCCAGCTTAAATCTCCTCATATACTTCTCCACTCCATCATTCATCTCATGCTAGGTCTCCTCCTCTATCACGTACCTCTCCACACCATCCCTCCACGTCATTCTAGGTCTCCCTCCTCTCATATACTTCTCCACTCCATCCCTCCATCTCATCCTGAGTCAACCTCTCTCTCTTATATCTCTCCACTCCATCCCTTCATCTCATCCTAGGTCTCCCCTCCTCTCATACTGTATATCTCTCCATCTCTCCCTCAGTCTTCCTCTCCCTCTTCCCACCTCTACCACCCTCTATTAAAAGGAACGACATCATACATAAAATATTATACGAGAATACTTACCTTGTCTGAAGAGATGGTTGTGCAGGGAGCCCTTTCGCTGCTTCCTCTGATCACTCTTGGCCTAAAACTGCCATCCTGATGACTTGGCGCCAATCTGTAAGAGAATTAACGATATTTTGATACTCATAACGATGTGCTATGACAAGAACGTACACTGATATACTACCACCACTACTACTACTACTACTACTACTTCTACCCCACCACCATTACTACTATGACTACTGCTACCACCACCACCACTTGTACTACCACCAACACCATACTACTACTACTACACTACTGCTACTACTATACCATCACCACCACTACTATTTTTACAAGTACTAGCAGTAGTTGTAATAGCAGTAGTAGTGATAGCTGTGCAGTAGTAGTAGTAGTATACATAATAGTAGTAGTAGTAGTAATAGTAGTAGTATAGTAATAGTAGCAGTAGTAGTAGTAATAGTAGTAAAATAGTAGTAATAATAGTATATTAGTAATAGTAGTAGTAATTGTAGTAGTTATAGTAGTAATAATAGTAATAGTAGTAGTAGTAATAATAGTAGTAGTAGTAGCAGTAGTAGTAGCAGTAGCAGTAATAGTAGTAATAGTAGTAGTAATAGTAGTAACAGTAGTAATAGTAACAGTAGTAATAGTAATAGTAGTAATAGCAATTAAACAAAATACGGCAGCCTGTAATAAAAATACATTAGGTCAAAGTATTAAAAAAAAAAAAGTAAAAAAAAAAAAAAAAAAAAAAGTAAAAAAATAAAAATAAAAAAAAGTATAAAAAAAAAAAAAAAAAAAGAAAAAAGTAAAAAAAAATAAAAAAGTAAAAAAAGTAAAAAAAAAAAAAAATTAAAAAAAAAAAAACTAAAAATTAAAAGTAAAAAAAAAATAAAAAGAAAAAAATTAAAAAAAAAAAAAAGTAAAAAAAAAAAATTAAAGTAAAAAAAATTTAAAAAAAAAAAAAAGTAAAAAGTAAAAAATAAAAATAAAAAAAAAGTAAAAAGTAAAAGTAAAAAAAAAATTAAAAAAAAAAAAAAAATAAAAAGTAAAAGTAAAAAAAAAAAAAAAAAGTAAAAAGTAAAAAAGTAAAAGTAAAAAAAATTAAAAAAAAAAAAAGTAAAAAAAATAAAAAAAAAAAATTAAGTAAAAAAAAATTAAAAAGTAAAAAAAATTTAAAAAAAAAAAAGTAAAAAAAAAAATTAAAAAAAAAAAATAAAAAAAAAGTAAAAAAAAAAGTAAAAGTAAAAGTAAAAAAAAAGTAAAAATTAAAAAAAAGTAAAAAGTAAAAAAAATTAAAAAAAAAAAGTAAAAAGTAAAAAAAAATTAAAAAGTAAAAAAAATTAAAAAAAAAAAATTAAAAGTAAAAATAAAAAAAGTTAAAAAAAAAAGTTAAAAAAAAAAAAAAAAAAATGAATCCAGTGGGTGTGCGGGAGGGCGTGTGTGTGCTGGGTTGCAGGGAATGACGTCACAGCTGAAGGCATGACGTCACAAGGCCAGGTGGATGACGTCACGGGCTCTACGGGGTCTACCTGTACGTCTGCAAGTGGGCCAGGCCACGCCATCATCATTTCACCTTATTTAACACAATAATAATCACTAATCACCATAACACACTGATCTACCATGTCCTAATACAACTTATCTTACATAATTCACCATAAAATGTCCCTTTATTGGGCACAAAACACTAAATATGAGGACCTACCTCGCGCACGTCCTCCCCCGACTGTTCCGCGTCTCCGAATGGCTGGTAAGGCTAGGTAGCATCCCTTTAGATACCTGCCGCTGTCCGATGGCGTAACCAACATCTCCTGAAATCATCCTTTTTTTCATCATTTTACAATTTTTACACACCTACACACACTAATTAAATCATAAAAATATTTCTAAGCTAGTTCCATATGCGAATTTGGAGGTAAGTGGCCGTATTTGTGAGTTTCATGTGATATATCTCAGCACGACAAAGGATACGAACAAACGCTACATACAATTCGAGTTAACACCTGTGCTTCCTTTTTAAAAAAAAAATCCCACTAAATTCATTAAAACTTGGCACAATTACAGATAAAGAGTTTGAGAACCCGAAGATGTAATAGGAATTACGATTCTTATCTCCTCCAAAAAATCACTGAATCGCGAATGCCAGCTTACCCAGAGAAACAGAAATAAGTCTAATTTCTCCCTAAATACAGCCAGTCAAATCAAATGGCAATTACCTACAATAAATGTGAACGCCAGAGATTTCCCTGATATACTAATCAATGCCATTTGGACTCTAGAAAGGGTGTTTTTGAGAAATGATGAAGGAAGGCGAGGCAAACCAACACATACCTAATTTCTCCGCTATTACACTGCCTTGAATGACATTGGGGTTATATGGAGAATCTCTGTGATTCAGAGATTCTCCTGATATATAGGACCAGGTGATTTGGACTTCAGAAAGTAGTTTTTGAGACGACAAAACCTGGAGGGTTTGAGGTGAGAAAAGTGACGCTGAGTAAACATTTATATTGAAATTTTCCCTCCTCCTCCATCTACAAAACCTATCTCTCCTATGTCTCCTAAGTCTCCATTTTCCCCTCTTTCCCTCCATGCCCCTCCAGTCCCTCTAAATTGTTTATTAACCCATATATCGAGACATTTTTGGTTACGATCGACAATCGTCAACGTAAATTTCGTCCTCCAACATCGGCTGTTTACACGCCAAAAGAAACATTTTAGGGACTTTCTGACCTTTCCACGACTAGATAATTAATTGCAGGCTACTAAAATCACCATCAGTGTCACTAATTAGGCTTCAGGTCCTTAAAATCATCATCAGTGTCACTAATTAGGCTTCAGGTCCATTTAATCCTCCCATACAGACGGCAATACAAAATTCGCCCGCCAAATCAGCTGTTTTCAAAACAGAATAATTTATTCGGGACTTTTTGGCTTCTCCACGACGAGATAACCTATTGAAAGCTACTAAACTCATGTCAGTGCCACTAATTAGGCTTCAGATCCATTTAAATTACTTTAAAAATGCCAGGTTAGCCTCTTTCTAATACATAACGGTACAGAAACAGTTAGGCTAAGCACGATTAAGAATATGACGGTTCATTAATGTTCATTATAGTACAATATGACTTCAAACTCACTCAGGTACATATAGGATACTTCAAGCAGCTTCAGGACAAGACAGACTTGCCCTGAAACTTTCCTGAAGTGATGCAAAAATACCTGAGGCGAATATAATGAATCTAGAATGGACAAGAAATTAACCTAACCACAAATCACCCAGGGTTTTAAATGGTTTCATACCTTTTGGCGGCTAGGGAAATTTGTCTTTATCAGGCTCATTAAACTGACTTCAGAAATATATTTACATCACTTCAGGGACATCAGGAGAATCCATGTACTTTCAGGACACCTAGGTCTATCCTGAATGTCCATAGGTGATGTAAATGAACGTTCAAATGATTTTCCTGCATCAAAAATGAGTACAAAACCTAACTGCGATTATGGATTTTATATGCAGTTAGGACACTTCAAGGACATTCAGCCCCTGAAGTGAAATAAATCTATCTGAAGTGCATTTTAACATTACCCTAACCTTGCCAATTGAAAACCCTATATGTATTAACGTATTTCTAACATCTATATAGATCTTTTTAATATTACTCGTCGCCTGGTGGTTCAGTGGGTTATGGTACTCCAAACTGATAAAATTAAATAAAAAAATGGCTGGGTTTATTGCACACATAATCCTCGTCGGGTAAGGAAGCTCCCTATCACCTTTTCCTAAGCCATTTATTTTGTTTATTACGCCTTGCTGTCCTATTCTCTGACATAAGCCTTCCAATATCCCCATACTATTCATAAAGCACCCTAACAACTTTTCCTAGGCGATTCATTCTGTCTGTTACACCTTACTCTTACTCTGACAGTCTGCCAATATCGTCTACTCTGAATAAAACTCCCTAATATATTTTCCTTGGTGATTTATTTTGTTTATGGAACTTTACTGTCCTATTCTGCTATATGAAACTTGCCAATACCGTCAAACTCTGAATAAAACTCCCTAACACCTCTTCCCAAGTGATTCATTTTGTTTACCCTACTCTGACAAATCCTACCAATATCGTTATACTCTGCATAACCGTCCCTAACACCTTTTCCTAAGCGATTTGTTTTGTTTATTACTCCTTCCACTATCGCCTTACTCAGCAGAAAGCTTCCTAACGCCCTTCCCTACGCGACTGATTTATTACAAGTTACTGTCCTTTTATATTAAATCTTCCAATATCGCCTTACTCACATAAAGTTCGCTAACACCTTATCCTAAGCGATTTATTGTTTATTACACCTTACTATCCTATACATAAAGTCTTCCAGTATCACCACACACTGCATATATTACATACAAAAGCATTTTACCTGCCACATCTAAAAATAAATCGCTAAGGAATATGTTGCACGAGTAAGGCAACTTCCTGTATAAGCTGTAGCAATTGATTAACACTTGAATATAATGCTAGTCACGAAGAAGTACTAGGGAAAGAATGCCGAGTCAGAGTATATAGTTTTCTTCTGCAACTGAGCTACGTGAAATATCCTATCTATAACCTGACGCCTTAATCACGTAATGGGTAGCCACAAACAAATCGCCTTCATGTCGCCCTGTCCCCCACCATTTCACTGCCCTGCTCCCAGCTCACTCCCCCCTCTCATAGCAACTAAGCTACGTGAAATAACCTATCTATCCATCTATATTAACCAGAGGCCTTAATCCCGTCAGGGGCAGCCACAAACAAATCGCCTCCATGTCGTCCTGTCCCCCACCATTTCAGCTCCCAGGTCACACCCACTCATATCCTCTTCACGTGGGCGAATACCACTAATATGACGATGCACTAACTATTAAATTTGACACTATTGTATACTTACAGGGAGATGTACAGACATTAGTTGCTTTAATATCATCACATCACAATAATTAGCCATACATCCCTCCTCCTTCCTGACGATAGGGTGACTGAGCGTGAGAACGGAGAGAGACACAGACCGGAAGAAGCGTCTCTCTCTCTCTCTCTCTCTCCCTCATTCTGTTTTCGTGTTATTTTGAGGCAATTTTATGCATTGTAGGCGATATTTTTCTAGCTAGAGGGATTATATAGTGCCTCAACTATGTCTCTCCATACTGCAGATCCTTTCCAAAAGCATAATGGCTTGCAAACGGGGTATAAAATTGAAAAACGCGCCATGGTATTGAAGCTCAGGCCTCTGCCATCGTTTGATCTATTTTATCCGCGAAATGCTTCCTCTGAGTTTTGACGTTGAATTTAAAGCTGCCAAATAACTGAAGAATAAATATATACGAGGCTTACATAGGAATCTGTGGATCTATTTGCACTATAGCTTTGAAATCACGAAGTTTGATAAGTGTCCACATCGATGTCAGTGCCAGCCCCTCCCCCCACGCCCCGCTCCCATCGCGTCAGGCTTCTTTTGCTTATTTGAAATGTTTTACTGCTGTACTGGTAAATAGAGCACATTACAACAAAAGGTTGGGAAGTGTGTGTGTGTGTGTGTGTGTGTGTGTGTGTCAGAGAGAGAGTTAATAGGAGACGAAGGAAGAGTATATCTATCTATGTCTATTGCCAGACGCCATAATCACGTAAGGGGCGGCCATTTGACTTTGAGTTATTTGTTTTACGGGAAGGGGCACTAACCCTCCACCAACCCACTTGCTGACACGTAGGAAGCACGTATGATTTGGTTACATATGGTTACCACCCAGCGTTGTACATGGTTTCTTGGCTTCCAGGAAACCATTTGGTTTGTCACTCAATGTAAAGCCACCTGTAAAGGAAAGGCAATAAGAAGTGACAGGAAAGATGGGAGAAATAGGAAGAGAGGAGGACAGGCACACAAAAATAATGATAAAGGCTAAGGAAGAAGTAGGCAGCACTACATCAAGTGAGTGGATGATGGTGAGAAATAGGAAGAGAGGAGGACAGACACAAAAATAATGATAAAGGCTAAGGAAGAAGTAGGCAGCACTACATCAAGTGAGTGGATGATGGTCGCCACCACCTACCACCAACAGTATATGTGAAAAAAGAAATATAATGGTCTGAGAAATAACCAGTATTCCAATTCTTTTTCCTTTGATCTTGATAATTTCAAGTAAACCAACTGAGCATTGTATAGTGTCATAAAAGTGATGTATATCTAAAGGCAGCCAAAAAAAGTCCTGTAGATTGAAAGGCTGGCAATGCTGTAAGGGTAGAGTGCAGCCCAGTAGCTTCCTGCCAAATGACGACATGTGTAGTCATGGCAATTTTGAGGACAGGAAGTACTTAATCATCAAAATAGGGTAATATATCCCTTAATTTGACCAATGATAGTAAACTAAATATGAAAGATTTTTTGAAATATTAAGACAGGCTAAGTTTGCCTGGGTTAAGGGAAGGAGGAGCAAATCACTGCACACTGTCCTTGGCGAGGGTCAGTGTGGTATGGGGTGTGAGGTGAAGGGCAGAGAATAAGTGTTGCCACTCACAAAATGAAAAGATTCCAAGATGACACGACCAAGAAAATCCAAGGTTTATATTTTTATATAGATACTTTAGAAATACCCTAAAAATAAGTTAATTTTGAACTAATTTAGGAAATGGTACTCACCACGACTCAACAGATGATTGCATTATTGGGGGAAGATGGTACACTGGCATTGGTCGTCCTCCAGTTCCTCATCACCAGCATTTTTGGGTTCGCCTTGATGCAAAGTTGCCGTGTCACTCTTCATCCTTGACGCTTCTCTTTCCTTGTATCTTTTGTGACAGTGACCCAATTTTACTTCTTTGATTAATGAAGTAGATGGCTCCCAGTTCTGGCAAGTTACTTCTTCTCTTGCAATGGCTTGCTTGGCTAGCAACCGATTTGCAACTGTATTTGCATGTAATCTGTTGCATTGTTTGTTTTTTATGATGTTTATTTGGGAGAAATTCCTTTCCACACAGGCAGATGAGTGTGGCAAAGCTAATAAACCACACATGGATTTTGCCAGAAGATCAAATTTTGCTTTATTGTTTCCATCTTTGACTGAAAGCAAATCATTCCAGAAAATAGTTGCAGACTGACATATGCCCTTGAATGTGTCTTTGGCATAGAGAAGGTCTCTCCACTGGTCTTGTAACACATCTAGCTCTTCCTCGTTTATCAGTGTAGGAAAATGAACTGCTAGTTTTACAAGAGACTTCAAGCACCTTCAGCTGGATCCATTGCCCTCAACATTGCAATAATGCTGTCTTCTTCAAAGGGAAATCTCTTTTTCATCTGCAGGCATAATTCTACTAGAAATCCCTTACAGTCTGTGCGAAATAGCCTTTCTTTATCCTGAAGGGGTTCGGTTTCCAACAGTCCCTCACATCTGCCACCAAGACTTACATCTTCCAGCCTCTTGTGCAAAGATTCATCACTTGGATCGATGACAGCTAGTTGTTGGGACTGAATTACTGCATCCTGTATAAACAGACCAAGGATGCTGCGGTGCTGGTCAGAAATTGTCGAGTATAATGTTCCAAGTTTGAAGTGCTGAGACTGAAATTCGATATTCATTTTGTCAACCTTAGCCAAAATGTAGTTCATGAATAACAACATATGCTTAGTTCCACGAGTTGTCATTATTTGATGTATCTGACCAGCACCATCAATTTTATCTGTTCTTAACTCAGTTTGAAAAAACAAGCTTAGGGCATCCCATTGTTCCAAAACTCTTGACACCACCATGCCTCTAGACAGCCATCTAGTCTGTGCTAACTTCAACATCTTATGACTTGGAGCATGAAGAACTTCTTGAATCAGCTGAAATTCATGATTTCCTTTGCTACTTCGTGAAAAGTAGCAACATAAGTCCTTTAAGAAAGACTCTAGCCAGGAGGGTAACTTACTGCTTGCATGACTGGCGCACAATGCAAATGAGTGGCAAATGCAACCCAAGACAAAAACAGATGGAAAATCTTTCTTTAGAAGTGCCTGGAAACCATTGTTCACCCCCAGCATGGTAGAGCAGTTATCAGTGGCCAATCCAATTATACTCTTCATTGGAATTCCTTTAGAGTTGCAAACCTCTTTAACTGCACTGTCTAGTCCTTTGGCAGAACCGTCATCAACTTCCACGGTATCTAAAAGTGCCTCCGTTACTTTGGATCGTTCCTTATCCCAAAACCTTACCACCAGTGCCAGGATCTGGGAGACTGATACGTCAGTGCTCTCATCAATTATCAAAGAAAATTGGTTTTCCTTACATATGTTAACTATTTTCTGGCGTTCATCCCAAGCAATTCCATCTTGGACTACATATGAGGCTTTAGTTTTCCTTAACGAAATATCTTTAGCAATTTCACTGTCTGGGAAAGCTTTCTTTAAAATATCCACTAAATGATCTGCCTGGGAAAATGGCATGTTGTGCTCTGCCATAAAACCTGACATGAGTAATTCAGCTTTCGCAACTTTTTCTTGATGACCTAGTCCTTGTATCTTTTTAAAGTGATGGCGAATGCTTACAGTTTTCTTTTTGGCATTTAAATTTTTGACATGCTTCATGGAAGCCTTGTGTGCCATAAGAGAGGACTTGTTGCAGTTGTTAAGCTTGCAGCCACATACAGTACACAACACAGAATACTTATCAGCTGCATCTGGCTGTACCCAATCCTTCAGTTCTTCATCCTCCATCCACTCCTTTTTAAAAGCTTGCTGGTACCATACTTTCCTTTTCTTCTTTGGTGGGGTAGCACTACCACTGCACCCTGCCTCTTCTGAGCCACTCATATTTAAGTAAGGGTAGAATAATTATCCAGGAGTCTGCCACCGTACACTCACGCACGCGCCGATCCCAACACCGCGGGGAAGTAGAGAGGACTGAGGCCGGTGGCAGCAGGGGAGTCTGACCACTGGCGGTCGTGAATGAAACGGTCCTGTGCAAGACCTGTCCAACTGACAGCCTGTAGTGTTCTCATCATCTGGTGTCCTCAGTTATTTTATTAGCAGGCACATCTAGCATAATATTAATAACAATAAAATATAAGCATAATTTTTTTTTTTGACAAAATATTGAAAATAGCAACTGTGCCATTAAAATTCCAAGATTTCCTCACTTACTCAATTTTATTTCCAAGATTCCAAGATGAAGGCAAAAATGCCAAGATCTTGGGAGTGGCATCAGAGGGTGTGGGGGTGGGGGGATGGAGGGTGCCCTGTCCCGGTATGTTGACTGTCCGAGGGGCCGAACTGGGGCGGTGGAAGGAGGGTGGTGGGGCGTGGTTGGGGAGGACCTACACCCATGCGAGGGGCAGCATGAAACCACACACACACACACACACACACACTACTACTACTACTACTACCTTTAGTAAAATGTATAAATATTCATAAATTATCAGATACAGGATAGAGAGAGGAGCAGAGCAGGTCAGACGCAGAGCACAGCAGCATCGCCGGCATATCGCACCGCCTTTATCAGTTGGTCGTGTGAGGTCGGTGAGTGATAGCAAACACAACCACTCTCTCTCTCTCTCTCTCTCTCTCTCTCTCTCTCTCTCTCTCTCTCTCTCTCTCCGTGTGTGTGTGTGTGTGTGTGTGTGTGTGTGTGTGTGTGTGTAGCCAGACGCCATCATCTTATCTATCAGCAGTGGTCACAAACAAGTCGCTTCAGGTCACCCCTGTGCTCTGCCTTTCCACCTCTCACCACCCTATCCCTCCATCTCGTCCTCGTGTCCTCCTCCCTGTCCCCTCCACCTTTGTCACCTGCACTTTCCTTATGATGAGAGGGAGGGAGAGAAGAGGAGGGGGAAGAGGGAGGCAAAGAAGGAAGGAAGGAGACAAGGAGAGAGGGAGAAATAGGAATGAAACAGAGGGAGGGAGGGAGGGAGAGGAAATGCAGGATTAGAAAGAATGAGAGACAGACAGACAGACAGTGAGACAAACAGACAGACAGACAAACAGACAGACAGAGACAAGAGACAGAAAGAGACAGAAGTAAGAAATGCAGGACGTAGTGAGGGAATGAAGGAGATAACGGCAGGATTAGGACGGAATAAGAACATAAGAGGAGAGGACAACTGCAGTAGGCTGGTTGGCCCATGCTAGGCAGCTCCTGGAAGAGTAACTGAACTACTAGAATGAGATAAGGATAGTGTTATGCTGAGTGTTTTTAGGCCGACTCCTCGTACTAGAAACACTAGCTACTGAGCGGGGTCCTCTTTCCGGACCGGAAGTAAAGCACTAACAAAGGAACAGGACATAAAAACTAGGCAGTCCACCTTTAACACATCTATTACCTTAATTCTAACACCGTGACAATATTACATAGAATGATATTCTGGACAGGGGATACAGATATACAAGGTTACGTTAAGATAGCACGGGATGTTCACACACACTGTAATTACACTGTACAATGGGTTAGGGCTCTATAAGTGGATGCGACTGTCTTTCATTAAAGTCCAAAAGGTCTTAGTGCACTGGTACAATAGGGATGTATGGGCTTGATGAGCCAGGGGAGGATTACTACTATAAAAGAACAGGGGGAGCAGATCACTATAATTTACTGGCTGGGCTCGGCGCGGCGACTCTCGCCCGCGCGTGCACTGGTAAGGGGGAACTCCTCTAGTCTGGGCTGGGGGAACAACACTAGATTCACGGGCCCAGAATTTATAGTCTTTAATCAAGGGAAAGTAATCACGGGCACTTATAGATGGGATCCCTCTTATTCACTCTGTCACTGTATCACTGTCCCTGTCTCACTTCCTCGGATGTAGGAGGGAATGTCACTAATCCTGCCCGATTTTCTGGGGCGATATCACTCTGTCACTTTAAGGGGACCTCCGGGGGCTCTACCCGTGGCGGGAATCACCGTACCCGCTGGGGGGAGACTCGACCCGGGTCCGATCCACTGAGGCGTTGCAGGGAGACCCTCTTGCCTGGGGTCTCGACCTGTTGTAGACCCTCTTCTCAGGGTCCCGTCGCAGTGGTGTAGGGAGGCCCGTCTATGTGGGCCTCGACCTGTTGTTGTGGCCCTCAGGACTGGAGCCAAACAGGTGGAGCAGTCGTGTCTGGCGTCGGAGGTTCTGCGGCGGGAGGAGGACCCTCGTGGTTCACTGTGGCAGAGGGTACTGGCCCCTCGTGGCTCACCAGAGTAGTGGCAGAGGGTGGTGTTCCCTCGTGGCTCACTGCGGCAGCAGGTGCGAACACCTTGTGGCTCACCAAGGGACCTCCTGCCCTTCTGGGGTGAAGCTGTGGTCGTCACCACAATACTAGGCTCACCTGGCGTTGGGGCAGTTGCGGGGAGAAGGGGCACAGGTCAGTGGTGGTTGGGTGACCCTTTTGCCCTGGGTCATTAACCTCCCCGTTATCTCTTCCTCGGGTGGTGGGGTGGTGGTGGCCCGGTGGTGGGGTGGGGGGTGGCGGGGTGGATGGTCCGGCGGCGGGCATTTTAGATAGCAAAGAGGAAGGCTCTCCCCCGCCCTCCAAACCCTCCGGCTGAAGCCAGCAGGAAAAAGAAAGTATTCCACGCAGTATAGAAAACTGGCGTGGACATTTTATAGGAAAGTGTGAGAGGAGAAAAAAAGAGACGATTGTAGTGTAACCTGAAAAGGAAAAAAATATGAATTAGTATTGGTTATAAGATTTATTTTTTCTATATCCACCCCTTATTAGTCATATGCTTATCTAGCCTATGCTTGAAACTCTCAATGGAAGAGGCAGCAACTACTTTACTAGGTAGCTTATTCCATTCGTCTACTACTCTATTACCAAACCAATTTCTACCTATTTCCTTATCTAGGTAGCTTGTAATGGGAGTGTGGGAGGGAGGGAGGGGAGGCAGCACCAAGGAAAGCACATTTGGTCCTGTCGTGGCTGTCTGGTATGGGGCAGGTTATAACTCAAAACTGTTCTAGCAATTAAAGGCAAGAGTAGAAGAGCAGGCAGGCTTCCCCGATGTGGTAGAATTACAGTCCCTTCAGCACGATAACAGTTTTAATTTTATGCTGTCTCTAAGCTATTTTATTCAGTTCGTTATTATTATTATTATTATTATTATTATTATTATTATTATTATTATTATTATTATTATTATTATTCATGCTTACTCGAGAGATTTTATTTTGCTTTTGACAATCCTCTCTCCCTCCTCTGACTCACTCTCCCTCCCATCTTCCCCCTCCCCTCTCTCTCTCTCTCTCTCTCAGTTCCTCCTTTATGCTCTCTACCTGCCTTGAACTGCCCAAGGCAACGGCAGCGGTTCCTCAGGAGATAAAAATGCTCTCTCTCTCTCTCTCTCTCTCTCTCTCTCTCTCTCTCTCTCTCTCTCTCTCTCTCTCTCTCTCTAATGATATTAAAGAAACAAAATTAGCAACATGGATATCGGTTTATTCAGAGGACTTCTGTGTAAAATTGACGAATGCAGAATAATGTTTGTATTGAATTAAATTAACCTAACAATACTTTACAGCAACACTAATACAAAAATATATATTCAAAATTTGCTTGCGATGAAGGGAAGTCCGGAAAAGGGTAAATGCATCATGTAACGAGAGAGAGAGAGAGAGAGAGAGAGAGAGAGAGAGTGTTCTTACCTTACCTAATTGTATCTTTACAGGAATAAGTCAAGCTCGTACTGTCCCGTGTCTTAAACCATATTTATCGTACATATCCTTAAATTTGTGATGTGTGTGTGTGTGTGTGTGTGTGTGTGTGTGTGTGTGTGTGTGTGTGTGTGTGTGTGTGTGAGCCATCATCTTCACTGCTGTCGTCAGAGTCACTCAGAGTGATGACGAAGCCTAGGTCAAGAGAATTGACCTAGGACGAAGCTATCAAACAAATGTTCAGCACCAATAGCCTTTCTCCTGTAGTCTTCCTCTATTTACTTGTGTGGCTGATACATTTTGTCCAGTTCTCGGCAGACACGTTGGCGATGGCAGGTTTTGTCATTCCCTCAGCCCTTGGGATTGTCTGGTCTGCAGTGGAGTTATTTCTTTTGCCTTCAGCTTGTACTTGTGGCCATGAGTTCCGTGGGGTTAAGGCTGCAGGGATATGGGGGCAGTGGTAGCACCTCACGCCCACTGTTACCAGCTATTTCATCTATTTCGTGTTTGTCTGTCGTCTCACAGGCATCATAAGGTACAGGATTATCATCAAGCCACGGCCTTAGGTCTGCCTTACTAGAATTACTGGCTGGGACTTTGTTCACTAATTCTGAGTGGTAAAGACCATTGTCCATTATAATAAGGCAGTTCTTGGGAGAGAGAGAGAGAGAGAGAGAGAGAGAGAGAGAGAGAGAGAGAGAAGGTGTGAAATATTTTTGATCCCACGGGATATCCAAGCCTGTCCCACAACAGCTTCCCAGCGGTCGATAAAGGCGAATTTAGCGTGGACAACAGTGTTTGGTACGCCTTTTTAACCGATCATGGTGGCCACTGATCACTAAGGACAGGTCAAGTCACAGTGTAGACTCAAAAGGCGCCACCTGTCTTCACCGAGTGGGAAGGGCTTGTACTGAGTTTGATGTGGTATAGCATGGTAATAAAATGCGGAATAAAATAGTTTAGAGACAGCATGAACAAAGTGAAAAAGACCTTCTTGCACTGAAGGGGTTGGCATTGAGACAGTGTGCGCGCAGAGGCGAGGCAGAGGCCGAGAACAAAGCCTCCCAAGAGATAAGTCTGCACACAGGCCCCGCACCCACCACACGCAAACCAGGCTTGGAGTATATTACAGTTACAGGGAAGGGAAACAGTACTTAACGTAGGCAAGACCATTGGGGGAAATACGGCTTAGATGACAAAGAAATTAGCAAATAGGAATGCGAGAGGGATCTATGTGCTTCTCTCTTTCTGATGTGTGTACGGGTTTATTTCCTAACTTATAATCCCAATCAGGTCTTTTTCCACTTTTACCAAACTTGATTACATGACACTTGTCCACATTGAATTCCATTTGCCATGTATTACTCCATTTATGTGTGTGTGTGTGTGTGTGTGTGTGTGTGTGTGTGTGTGTGTGTGTGTGTGTGTGTGTGTGTGTTCTTACCTAATTGTTCTTACCTAATTGTATCTTTACAGGAATGAGTCAAGCTCGTACTGTCCCGTGTCTTAAACCATATTTATCGTACATATCCTTAAATTTGTGAATTGTTTTGGCACACACTATTTCATTCGGTAGTGCATTCCATTGATCAATTGCTCTGTTTGGGAAACTGAATTTCCTTACGTCTTTATCACCTCTCTTCTTATGCAGTTTTTTGCAGTGTCCTCTTGCTGATGCTTCTCCATATGTTAAGTAATCATTTATGTCTATTTTCTCCTTCCCTGATATGCACTTATATAGCATTATCATGTCACCTCTTTTCCTTCTCTCCTGTAGTGTTGGTAGATTCAGTTTATTTAGTCTTTCTTCGTAGCTTAGATCCCTTAAGCTTGGTATCCATCTTGTAGCGGCCCTTTGAACTTTTTCAATCTTGTCTATATGCTTTTTGAGATGAGGTGTTTGTGTGTGTGTGTGTGTGTGTGTGTGTGTGTGTGTGTGTGTGTACCCTCTCACAAAATTATGAAGACAGGTCCAGGGGCTTTCACCCTGTCCATTTATTTGTGTTGACTACTGTACCTTTTATTCTCTCTCTCTCTCTCTCTCTCTCTCTCTCTCTCTCTCTCTCTCTCTCTCTCTCTCTCTCTCGTACTACTACTACTACTACAACTACTACTATTACCATAACAACTACTATACTTTAGTTACTCTTCAGCTCTTCTAGGAGCTGCCTAGCATGGGCCAACCGGCCTACTGCAGTTATCCTCTCTTCTTATGTTCTCATGAAAAAGACCTGATACGAGGTCATAAAGTGTGACCTCAGGGGTAAGGGACTGAATAGGGAGGCTGCCAGAGATCAAGCAGCGTGGAGAGCCATCATGTGACTAAGGCCGACGCATGCAAGCTTATTGGAGCTTTTATAAAAGATACGATACGATCACAGTACAAAGCAACTGATTAAGCAGGAAATAACTTAGTGTAGAATCCGAATGCAGTATAGATATCGCTGGGAAATAAGCCAGGAAAGATGTGATAAACTGTAGATTAGCTGGAAAGAATGGAAAACACAATGCACTGAGTGTCCACATATAGAGCCACATGGAAATTTATATTACACCACCGCCATTAAGAAACGCAAGAACAAGAGAGAGAGAAAAACAAAAAGAAAGAAAAGACAATGAACAGTATAGAGATTCGTCGAAGTTCTTTATTTTCAGGGATTTTGTTTGTTGCAGGCACCGCCCCCACCGCGGTGCCAAGCAGTCTGGCACACCGCGCCCCTACCCATAAATCACCCATGCCCAGTCGGTGCCCCTCAGTGTCGCTCTTGTGAAAGGTGGGTTTACATCAGCGTCCGTTACTCCATGGCGCCACGCCGTCTACTGACGCATCCAAGACGCATCCCTACGCGCCTGTACCCGCCCGTACCAACGCCCAAGCGGCCGAACAACGGTCGCCGCCTCTCGCTTAGTTACTGCTTTTCAGGGGGTCGGTGAAGGTGCGTGCCGCCCAGCTCCGCGGGGCCAGTATCGTCATATGGCAAGTGAGAAATATACAGTAGTATATTTGTTTCGCTGAGGATGGGGGATAGAGAGAGGACTACTGAGAGAAGCATGTGGAGTTAAATGGAAAGACAGACTGACAAATGAGGAAGTGAAGGAGCGTTGTGGTGTGGATATGATAGAAAGCTACAAGTACACTGAGATGGCTTGGCTATGTGGAGAGGATGGAGAGCGAGAGAATAACGAGGAGAGTGTATGTGAGTGAGGTGGAAGGGCGGGAGGAGAAGACGGGGAGGCCGAGGATGAGATGGAGGGATGGGATGGAGTTCTGAGAGAGAGGGGTGTGAGCTGCAGGGAAGGGCAGTTAAATGGAGGGGGGGGGGGAAGGGAGGGCGATAAGGAGGCGGTGTTTGTGGCCATTGGTGTAGTGTTAATAACTGTTCTTGCTACATCTAATTGATTTTATGCAGCTTCAGGGAGACCTCATTTAGGGAAGGAGTAACTGAATGCTATATATGACCTCTCCAGTTCTAACTCCATCTTGTGCAGTGCTTGTGATAAGTGGGTGCATAAGAGATGAAGTGGTATTAGAGGTAGACTGCAAGGTAATGTTGATTTCATGTGTGTGGTGTGTTGGGGAGAGCATTTAAGATTGTCAGGTTGAAAGTATTGATCATGCTAGTGAGTCTCTTGAGTATATGGAAGAGTTTTGTCATTTGGGGCACCTGTTATGTGCTGGAGGTGGGGCTGGAGACAGCTCTGTGGCCAGAGTGAGGAGTGGTTGGAAGAAGTTCAGGGAGCTATTACCTCTCCTGACATTGAGAGGGTTCTCCTTTCATTGCTAAAGGACCTTTGTATGCAGCATGCATTAGGAGTGTAAAGCTATATGGTAATGAGACCTGGGCAGTAAAGGAAGATGAGATCTGTAGGCTCATATGTACAGAAATGACAGTGATTAAAAGGATGTATAGTGTGTCCTTGAATATGAGGCCTGAGGGGCTGGTTCGTGATTGAAGAGTTGAGAGAAAGGCTGGGAGTGGAGTGTATTGGTGTTGTGGTGATGAGGGGTAGATTGAGATGGTTTGGGCATGTGGAGAGGATGGAGGATGACAGTTGGGTGTGGAAAGTGAGAAGTGTGAATGTCGGGAATTGGGTTGTGAGAGGCAGACTGTCACACTTATAATAGCACTTCAGTTAACTGAGGAGGGAAGTACCATCTTAAGGTACAAAATTGTACAAATGCCTGAATTCACAGCAGATTATCATATAATACTGCTTAGAGCTTATGAGAAAGCAGCATACAGAGGTGGTATATGGATGTAAATACATAACTACAGTACATACCGTACATAACTCTGAACTTTGGTAGAGAATGCTAGCACACTTAACATCACCCTTAAGTCTCAAATCAAATGCCAATGTAAGCTCCAACTCAAGTGACAACGTAAATGCCAACTCAAGTGAACACGTAAGTGCAAACTCAAATGCCAACTTAGGTCCGAACTCAAGCGCCAACTTAGGTCCCAGATCATATGATAACTTAAGTCCTAACTCAAGCGCCAACTTAGGTCCCAGATCATATGATAACTTAAGTCCTAACTCAAGCGCCATCTTTAGTCCCAACTCAAGGGCGAGCTTAGGTCCCAACTCAAGCACCAACTTAAGTTCTAGTTAAAGCAACAGGTTAAGTCTCTACTCAAGCGCCAACTTAAATCCCAACTTAAGTACCAATTTAAGTGCCATATCAAGTGCCAACGTAAGTGATAGGTGCAGATGTAAGTGCCAGTTCAATTGCCAATATAAGTGTCACCTTAAATGCCAGCTTAAGTGCCAACTCAAAGGCAAACTTAAGTGAAAACTCAAATGCCAGCTTAAGTGCAAACTCAAGTTGTGACATAAGTGCCAACTCAAGTGTTAACTTAAGCTCCGACTCAAGTGCCAAATTAAGTCCCAAAACAAGTGCCAACTAAAGTCCCAGCACGTCAGTTTAAATCCCAACTCAAAGACCAACTAAAGTTCAAACTCAAGTGCCAGCTCAAGTCCCAACACAGGTTCCACTTGGGTCCAGACACAAGTACCAATTTAAGTCCTAACACAAGTACGAACTCGAGTCCTAACTCAAGCGCTAACTCAAGTCCAAACTCACGTGCCAACTTAAATCTCGTATCAAAGGCCAAGGTATGTCCCAACCCAAGTGCCAACCTATGTCCCAACACAAGCACCAAACTAAGTCCCAACACAAGGGCCAACCTACGTACATAAGTCCTTACACAAGAGCAAACTTAAGTCCGAACTCAAGTGCAAAATATAGTCCCAACTCAAGCGTCAAATTAAATCCCAACTCAAGCGCCAACTTAACTTCAAACTCAAGCGCAAAGCTAAGTCCCAATTGAAGCACCAACGAAAGTCCCAACTCAAGCACCAACTTAAGTTGGCACTTGTGTTGGGACTTAATTTGGCACTTGAGTCGGAGCTTAAGTTAACACTTGAGTTGGCACATGTGTCACAACTCGAGTTTGCACTTAAGCTGGCATTTGAGTTTTCACTTAAGTTTGCATTTGAGTTGGCACTTAAGTTGGCACTTACATTGGCAAATGAATTGGCACTTACATTTGCACTTACCACTTACGTTGGCACTTGATATGGCACTTAAGTTGGCACTTCAAGTTTGGATTTAATTTGGCTCTTGAGTTGAGACTTAAGCTGATGCTTGAACTAGAACTTAAGATGGTGCTTGAGTTGGGACCTAAGCTCGACCTTGAGTTGGGACTAAAGGTGGTGCTTGAGTTGGGACTTAAGTTATCACATGAGCTGGGACCTAAGTTGGCGCATGAGTTCGTACCTAAGCTGGCATTTGAGTTTGCACTTACGTTGTCACTTGAGTTGGCATTTACGTTGTCACTTGAGTTGGGACTTATGTTTGCGCTTGAGTTGCAACATAAGTTGGCGCTATAGTTGGCACTTAACTTAGCTCTTGAGTTGGCACTTACGTTGGCACTTGAGTTAGAGCTTACGTTGGCATTTGATTTGGGACTTAAGCTGGCATTTAAGTTTGGACTTAAGTTGGCGCTTGGGTTGGGACTTAAGATGGTACTCAAACTGGAAATTAAGTTGGTGCTTGAGCTGGGACCAAAAACAAGTGTAAAGCCAGTCTAAATGGCCTAACAGCTGTCAAGGAAGATAACCTAAGCCTAACACCTGTAAATATCTCACTAAAACCAACAAAAAAATCAGAAAATCGTCAAATACAAGTCTGGAAAAAATCAAGCTTAGTAAACTGTACCCCAGAATGACAATGTTCATCCCTCCTATGGCTAAAACATATTAATCTAAGTCTAAAAACAGTTTATAAATCAACCTAAACACACAATTTTAGTTTTAAATATCATCAAAATCGATTAAAAAAATCAAAGCCCATCGTTAGGCAGGACAACAACTGATGATAAACTCCGCTCCATCACACATACTGTCACTCCCTGGCAGTCGTCCTCCCATCGCAACAGGCGTTGGGAAACAGCCCTGGCCCGTCTGCGCCTTGGCCACACGCGGATCACACATGGCTTTCTGATGTCAGGAGGCACTCCTCCGACCTGTCAATGTTGCCAGGTTCCACTCACGGTCCACCATCTTTTGCTTGACTGCCCTCGGTTCCACGCCGTGCGCGGACGGACTCTGCCGTTCCTTTACTCCCTTGGACGTGCCCCTACCTTAGCCGATCTTCTTGGTGAATCCCCTGTGTTTTCCATCACACACCTCATGCGCTTCCTATCTCAAACCCGTATCTTGCCTCACATTTAGTGTCTTCCCCGCCTTCCCCTCTACCTTTATTCCACCACAGCACACCCGTCATTTTTATGCAGCGGTTTTAGTGCCATATACTCCTCTTGGGCTTGGTGCCAGTCCTTATTACTTACGTACTTCTCTCTCTCTCTCTCTCTCTCTCTCTCTCTCTCTCTCTCTCTCTCTCTCTGCCGATGCTGGAGTTTGAATATAAAGTGTTACTGTACTGGTAGTTTCCACTGAAGATTTAAGTGTCTTGTTGATATTAAATAAAAAAAAAGACAAGGCAGGTTGGTAGGTAGATAGTCAGGCAGGCAGGTAGGCACAGGCAGGCAGGTAGGTAGGCAGACAGGTAGGCAGGCAGGCTGGCAGGTAGGCACAGGTAGGCAGGCAGGCAAGCAGACTGGGCAACAGACGACACACTAGACAGCAGGCTGGATAGCAGGCTGACATTACCTGTGTATACTACTGCTGCTACTGCTACATCTACTACAACTGCTGCTGCTGCCACCACCACCACCACCACTACCACAACCACCACCACCACCACCACCACCACCACCACCACGATGGTCGGGGTTGGGATGCTTGCTAGTAAAAAGGATAAATAAAAATGTATTTCAGGTGAACATCATCAACCCAGACGACTAGATTAGCGTTGGGAGTATGGAGGGTGAGAGACTAACTAGGAGAGTGTATGTGAATGAGGTGGAGGGGGTAGAGGGAGGGGGAGACCGAGGAAGAGATGGAGGGATGGAGGAGACAGGTACATGAGAGGGCGGTATAACGGTAAGTTGGGGGGACTGTAGCGACATGGTAGGGGACAGGGCGACATGGAGACGATTTGTTTGTGGCCACTCCTTACCCGATGAAGGCGTCTGGCTATAGATAGATATATAGAAAGGATTAATATTAAAGATAAATATTAATCAGCATAATAAAAACAAGCATTTTATTTCGCACTACAGCTCAGTTTTATTCGCCCCTGTGTGGCGTACAACTCTCATGTGTAGGGAGATTCCCCACATACAGCTCTTCTCAATAGGGTGGAGTCAAAGGCTTTTCGTCTCATCAGCTCTCCTTCTCTTACTGACTTCCCTCAACCTCTGTCTCTTCGCCGCACTGTTGCATCTTTATCTCTCTTCTGTCGCTACTTCAATGGTCACTGCTCCTCTGATTGTCTGCTTGAATCCTTCCGTCACTACGACGGGTGCGTAGCACCTGTCTAGCAACAAACTCTCATCCCTTTTCTGTCCAACTCTCTAATGCAAGTGTTAACAGTTACTCCCAGACCTTCACTTATGCAACAGGTCAACTCTGGAACTGTCTCCCTCTGTCTGTATTTCCTACTTCCTATGACCTCCAGTCTTTCAAACGCAGTGTCCAGGCATGTCGAATTAAACGGATCTTGAATTTGGCTCTCTTTTGTATTGTTTTTGTTTTTTTTCTTGGCAGGAACGGTTTGCGGCCTCCTGGCCTTTGGTTCCTTCTTTCTTGCATAAAAAAAGAAGAAGCTTCGAATCCCGTCAGTCACCCTCTAACCGTGAGAGGGGGAGGACGCTCGAGCTGTGTGTCTATTCTCAGTGTTGATAGTGTTTCAACAGCTTGCCCAATTATCCGAGATAAACAAAGGTAAGGCAGGATATTGTTCATCAGTTCTTTGATACTGCCTGTTCTTTCAGTTGAGCCAAATCATCTTTATTAGTGTGAAAAGTGGTGTGGAAATAAGTTATCTGAGAGGAATGTGGAGCTACGTGGAGAGACAGACAGGCTGACAGGGTTGCCGCTCCGTGGAAATCGTCTGCTAATGTGGAAAAACAAATAAGCGACGGACCTGCACGTGGGAAAAATTACACGCTACCCATTTAGAGCCGAGGAGAGGAGGTGGAGGGGTCAGCTGGGGATAATGCCATAGCCCGCGCCCTCCAAGATAGTGTTAGGAGAGAGGAAGCTGCTAGATAGCGCCCTCCAAGATAGTGTTAAGGTGGGAAGGAGAGGCAGAGAGGGTGGGAAGGAGAGGCAGAGAGGGTGGGAAGGAGAGGCAGAGAGGGATGTGAGGCAGGAGGGAGGAGAGAGAAGAGGGAGGGAGTACAAAGGAATACAAAGAACAGCAAACAGCAACAGACCCTATGATCCTTTCGAGGCTGCTTGTTACAGAGTAGACTATGACTACGAGATCTAATTCTACATGCTGAAGGATAATGATAGTAAAGCAAGGAGGAGGAAATTACAACATAGCGTAGTTCACTGTATGACACATTGGGTTCTAAAGCAAATATATAAAAAAAAAATGGAATAGTTATATGTAAACACAGTAAAACAAAGCTGTGCATAACACTTAGCGTACAGAGTTGTGTATTACTGTATCTTTAAGCCATATTGGACATGTGGAGAGAATAGGGAATGAAAGTCTGACTAAGAGGGTGTATGTAGGTGAATTGTAGGGAGGGAGGGGGAGGGGGAGACCAAGGATGAGGTGGAGGGATGGAGTTGAGAGGTAAAGGAAGGAGGGGGGGAGTGAGATGAGAGGAGGGCAGTCAAATGGAGGGTGACATCGACTTGAAGACGTTTTGTCTGCGGCCATCCTTAGCGGGATCAAGGCGTCTGGCAATAGATAGACAGATAGACAGGGATGTGAAGAACCGCTCACCCTTCATCTTCTTATGTAACAACTTCCTATAGACTTATCAATCCATCAGAAATGCATCTACATAAACAAACACATACTAAATAGTTTTCCTCGCTGTCTTTACATATACTATAATTTCCTTGTATTTATTATCGTTGTTTTATAGAGGGAGGGGAAGGTGGCATATCTCACTAGGATCCTTTGGGCAGTCCTTCATTTATGCAACAGGTCAACTCTGGAACTGTCTACCTCTGTCTGTATTTCCTACTTCCTATGATCTCCAGTCTTTCAGACGCAGTGTGTCCAGGCATCTCGAAATGAACGGATCTTGAATTTGGCTCTCCTTTGTATTGTTTTTTTTCTTTGAAGGAACGGTTTGCGGGCTCCTGGCCTTTGGTTCCTTCTTCCTTGCATAAAAAAAGAAATGAGAGGAGCATGTGGAGTTACATGGAGAGACAGACTGACAAATGAAGAAGTGAAGGAGCATTGTGATGTGGATGTGGATGTGATGGGAAGCGTTAGGAGAAACACTGAGGTGGTTTGGTCATGTGGAGCGGATGGAGAGTGAGAGACTGACGAGGAGAGTGTATATGAGTGAAGTGGAGGGGGAGAGAGGGAGGGGGAGGCCAAGGATGAGATGAAAGGATGGAGTGGAGAGGTATATGAGAGAGAGGGGTGTGCGCTGGGAGCAGGGCAGTAAATGGTGGGGGACAGGGCGACATGGTGGCGATTTGTTTGTGGCCACTCCTTGCAGGATTGAGGCGTCTGGCAATAGATAGATAGATAGATAGATAGTTATTCGTTCTATCTATTTATCGCCAGTCGCCATAATCCCGTGTCTATCCATCTATCTATCAATCTATCTATCGCCAGACGCCATAATCCCGTATCTATCTATCTATCTATCTATCTATTGCCAGACGCCATAATCCCGTATCTACTGCATTTATCTATCGCCAGACTTCATAATCCAGTATCTATCTATCTATCTATCTATCGCCAGACGCTATAATCCCGTAAGGGGTGGCCGTTTGTCTTCGAGTTAGTTGTTTTACGGGGAGGGGCACTAACCCTCCACCAACCCACTTGTTGACACGTAGGGAACACATATGGGTTGGTTATATGGTTACCACCCAGCGCTGTAAATGTTTCCTGGCTTTCAAGAAACCATTTGGCTTGTCACTCAATGTAAAGCCACCTGAAAAGGAAAGAAGAGTAATAAAAAGTGACAGGAAAGATGGGAGAAATAGGAAGAGAGGAGGACAGACACAGATAAAGAATGATAAAGGCTAAGGAAGAAGTAGGCAGCACTATCTTGAGTGAGTGGATGATGGTGAGAAATAGGAAGAGAGGAGGGCAGACACAGAAAAAGAATGATAAAGGTAAAGGAAGAAGTATGCAGCACTACATCAAGTGAGTGGATGATGGTCGCCACCTTGGAATCACACCCATTAATCCTTGAAGTAGTCGGCCACCTCCGATATTTTGCTCAGTTGCCGCTGTGTTGGTCTCTTCATTACCGTATGTGTTGTGTCTTTGGCCTTCTCATGTTTACATTGAGTGCGGTAGGTTCCTCGTGCTCCATCACCTGTATGGTTTTGCTGGGTGACATGTCTTGGTGCTGTGGAGGAGGCAAATAATGTCACTCATCATATCATCAGTCAAACCTTGCCCCGGTGTTCTTTTGGCCCCTTGCACTGGTACCCTAAGTGCACCGGTGAAGGGTGTTGCCGGGACTGACGTGTGCGCGGGTACTTAGCGTCACCCTCGTTGGATGGCTGCCACAGACACTGCCCCTCACTGACACTATGTTTATTATCATATTCTCTCAGTGGCAACACTTCCACAATGGCTGGAGTGTCGTACCATGAGCTCTGACCCCCTGCTGTGGTGGTAGGTGAACCTCTAGTCCTCTGTGTTCAACCAAGCCACCTCCAGCCCCGTGTGTGCATTGCCTTACATGGCCGTGCACAGTAAACACCCTGAAATGTAATGGTATTGTGATGAGGAGGGGTGGACTGAGATGGTTTGGGTAATTGGGGAGGATGGGGAATGACGGTTGGGTGCAGAAAGTGAGAAGTGTGTTGGAATGATCTCCTGACTGAATGGTTACATCAGACTGGTAGTGTTTGGTGGGAACAAAATCACTTTTACTGCTGTGTGGCATCTACAGTATAAGTGCCATGTCCAGGCCAGCTGTACGGTGCTATCATCGCTTCGTTTTTCGTTTCGTTTCGTTCATAAACGCTCCAACCTGTTTGCATGCATTGCCTTGGTCACCTACTGGCGGCTCACCATGATGCTCGATCTCTGGCAGCCTCCCCATTCAGTCCCTTATCCATGAGGTCACACTCAATGATCTCGCCCCAGGTTTTTTTTCGGTCTGCTTCTCGCATCCCTAACTCTAATGCTCACACTTCTCACTTTCTGCACCCAACTGTCACCCCCCCATCCTCTCAACATGCCCAAACCATCTCAGTCTACCCCTCCTCATCACAACACCGATACACTCCAATCCCATCCTTCCTTCCAAACCATCTCAATCTACCCCTCCTCATCACAGCACCAATACACTTCACACCAAAGGCCTCATCAGTCAACGCGACACATTACAACACTCCCCAACACGTCATACACAAGACACCGTACAACAAATACAGGAACTCAACACTCAAATACACAATTAAATATCAGAACAGCAAACACTAAATTGGAATAATTATCCCCAAACACTTGATCACAAACACCAGCAAACTCTACAGAACACTAAACAGCATCACGCTCTCCAACAGCAACATTACACAAACACACGCTGCCATCACAACAACAGACACCATACCCTCAAACAAACAACAACCAAACACTCTCATCAATCACTTTTCACATGTCAGCCATCTAAACCCCCATCCGGAAGACCGACGTATCATCAGACGTAAAAGACAGTTCCCCACAGACCCAGACTACGCACCTTTCACTTACAACCAGACGAAGCACACCATTAACAACCTTAAGCACTCATCTGTCTGTGTACCAGACAACATAAGCAACATACACCTTAAACATCTTGGACCACAAGGCATACAGGCACTCACCAACATATCAGACTACAGCTACTCACACAACATAATACCCAACATCTGGAAGCATGGCAATATCATCACTATCCCTAAACCCAACAACGACCCCACGTTACCCTCCTCACGCCGCCCCATCACACTCCCCTGCACCCCCTCCAAAGTCACTGAACTACTGGTATTACGACTAGTTACACCTCACCCCCACCCCCCTAGCCCCTTCACAACATGGTTTTAGACCATTACACTCCACAAACACTCTTCTTACAGACCTTACACAAAAAGTTTTTGATAGCATCAATTCAGCTAGGCCACCACACAGAACACTCCTAGTCACACTAGACATTAGCAAAGCTTTAGATGCAATCCCCCACCACAACCTCACAAACAAAATAACACAAACATGCACAATAACACAAAAAGATGGCTGGCAAATTATTTAGCAGGCAGGTGTACACACGTAACATTTGCCGGTCAGTCATCAAACATCAGAAACTTCACAAACGGCGACCCCCAAGCACTGGTTTTGTCCCCTACACTCTTTTAACCTATACATGCACGACACACCCACACCCCACACACCACAGATACACATAGCTTCCTATGCAGATGATATAACACTTGCATGTACACACCAAAATGCAAACGCAGCTGTACACATCCTCCAACCTTACCTCAACACACTACACCAATGGTTCACCACAAACAGAGTCAATACGGCCCCAGACAAACCTACAGTGACCCTTCTCACAAGCTGGACAGCAGAACACAGTTACATCCCACACCTCACCATGAACAACACTCCCCTAACGCGCACACACACACACACACACACACACACACACACACACCGCTCGCTGGTGCAGTGGTAACGCTCTCGCTTGCCAAGTGGTGGACGGGAGTTCGCGCCTCACTCAGGTTGCGAAAAGTTTCACTGACGAAGTGGGTGGTTACTGTCCCCCTTGAGCAAGGGGACGGGTGTGTGCGTGTGTGAAGGTCACAGCCTTGCCCTTAGATCGGACTATGAGCTCTCAGCTCCCTTCCGGGAGGGTAAAAGCTGACGATCACGACCATCAAGTGATCCTGACCGACCCGGTGAATTACACACACACACACACACACACACACACACACACACACACACATCAATGTCATTTAAATAACACATCACAAACATTTAAAATAAAATAACACCAAGACTCAATGCCTTGAGGTCACTTGCCCATACAACATTCGGACACAACAAAGAAATCACCACCACAGTATACAAACAATACTCGTACATACGTTCAGTGATGAATTATGCAGGGACTGTCTGGACTCCTAACCCCACCAAAACACACTACAACACTCTACAGACCATACAGAACAAGGCCCTAAAAACAATTATAGGCTGCACAGCTACTACACCCACAGACCACCTACATCAAGAAACCAAAGTCCTCATAGTCAAGGATCATCTAGACATGAGAGGCACCCAGTTTCTTGCTGCAGCCTCCACAAACCCACAACATCCACTACAGTACATGGCAGCACATCCACCCACACCAAGGAACATCAAAACAACACCATACACTACACTACATGGCAGCACATTCACACACACCAAGGAACACCAAAACAACAACATCCACTACACTACATGGCAGCACATCCACACACACCAGGGAACATCAAAACAACACCCAGCACACGATATACACAAATACTGTCATTTCTCCCCCCTCGCCCGCCTCAGATCAGCTTCCAGAAGCATAGCCACACTCAGATCACTCACTGCTCCATTCAGTCACTCAAAGACAACACACAGCTGCATGCACGGCCTCCTGATATTCACCCTTCTGAATCCTACCTCCCTGCATGCACGGCCTCCTGATATTCACCCTTCTGAATCCTATTTCCCTCGTGAGGACAGGGTCCACCTGGCCAGGCTGAGATGTGGGCATCATCCAGCCCTCTTGAGTTACCAAAAGAGGCTGGATGACTCCGTCACTGATGCCTGTCCAGGATGCAACACAGCACCCCATACTACTAAGCACATTATGCAAGACTGCATTGCACACAATCTGCAACACAGCACCCCATACTACTAAGCACATTATGCAAGACTGCATTGCACACAATCTGCAACACAGCACCCCATACTATTAAGCACATTATGCAAGACTGCATTGCACACAATCTGCAACACAGCACCCCATACTATTAAGCACATTATGCAAGACTGCATTGCACACAATCTGCAACACAGCACCCCATACTATTAAGCACATTATGCAAGACTGCATTGCACACAATCTGCAACACAGCACCCCATACTATTAAGCACATTATGCAAGACTGCATTGCACACAATCTGCAACACAGCACCCCATACTATTAAGCACATTATGCAAGACTGCATTGCACACAATCTGCAACACAGCACCCCATACTATTAAGCACATTATGCAAGACTGCATTGCACACAATCACCTACGCCAACAACACATCGTACACTCCTTGAGAGCTCTGTGGGAAAGCCCGGTCTGTGCCATGGCCTTCCTTAGGGACTCGGGGCTGTTCGGCCAGACTGCCTAGGCAACAGCTGCTACTACTACTGCTACTACTCTGCAGGATAAGCTTCAGTGGTTGGCCTATCTCCACCCCCAGACTCACCACATACATACTTGAACAAGAAACATTGCGTCACCCACAGATTTTCATGAACAGGCCATTGCTGACCGTGAATGAAGGCTGGTGTTCACTACTCATCACTTTTTCATAAACCAGGCTTTTCACCAGAGTTCCTAACACAGCTGCTTCACGCTACCGTTGGTGCTTATTACTTGCCAAATTATTGACAAGGCAAATGCTAAACACTGGCGGCCATATTAAAAGTGTTCAGGAACAACAAAAGCAATTCTCGCCGTAAATCGTGTGTAGGTGAACAGCGAATGAGTTTGGCATAGTATGATGGCCAGCAGGACTTCACGATTAGACATTATAAACGAATGTAATATATTCGTGCTTAGTCTACCACTCTCCATCCCCCCAGCTTACACCTCCCTCTCTCCTGCACCTCTCTACTCCATCCTTCCATGTCATCCTCGATCTCCCCCTCCTCTCCTCTCCTCCATCTCACTCACATACACTCTTTTATCGTGCAGGGATAGACTATCAAATGTATTAGCTACATGGTTAGTGCCTTTATTATTTGTTGTGTGTGGATAAACTTATGCCTTTATTTCACTTATTTCGTTACATTTCAGGATTTACTGAAGATTTATTTTAGTATATTAACCATTTAACTTCAGTACACACCAATCAGGATATGTTTTAATTCATGATTCATACGTACGTCTGCTATGCTCATAATACACGAGTATACCATAATACTAGTACCAAAATTACGTTTTCTATCATTGTGTCGCCAAAGAGAACGTGTAAATAAACGGGAAACTAATGTATTTTACGTCAACGCTGCGACAAATGAGGAAGTAAAGGAGCGTTGTGGTGTTGATGTGGATGTGGAGTTGCGAGGAGAGACAGACAGACCAAAAATTGTTGTGTTGATGTGGATGGAGAGTTAATAGAGACAGAGAGATAGTGAGGAAGTAAAAGAGCGATGTGGTGTTGATGAGGATGTGGAGTTACGTGGAGAGACAGACAGACAAATGAAGAAGTGAGGGAGCGTTGTGGTGTTGATGTGGACGGCGAGTTACATGGAGAGACAGACAGACAAATTAGGAAGTGAAAAGGCATTGTGTTGATATGGATGGGGAGTTAACAGAGACAGAGAGACAATGAGGGAGTGACAGAGAGTAGTGGTGTTGATCTGGATGTGACTGAAAGTGTTGAAAGACGTACTATGAGATCCTTTGGCCATGTGGAGATAATGGAGAATGAGAGACTGACTAGGAGAGTGTGTGTTAGTGAGGTGCAGCGTGAGAGAGGGAGAGAGAGGCCGAGGAAGAGGTGGAGGGATGTGGTGGAGAGAAAAATGAGGAAAGTGTGAGCAGGAGGGAAGACAGACAGATGCTGGAGGACAAGATGACATGGAAGCTGTTTTTGGCAAAGCACTTCTTCGTGACTAGCATCATATGAGAGTTTTTTCACGTAACTAAGTGGCACAATAAGGCAATGCTTCAGCTCCACTTACATAGCACTACTTCGTGACTAGCATCGGATTCCAGCTAATCTATTGTTATATCTCAGCAGTGACGATGGAGAATGGGCAATAAATACGATAATCATGTCGTTTCATTTTATCTTTTCGTTTCGTTTCGTTTATAAAGGCTCCAACATGCATGCGTCAGCCTTAATCACCTAATGGCGGTTCTCCATGCTGCTCGATCTCTGGCAGCCTCCCTGTTCAATTCCTTATGATCTCGTCTCAGATCTTTTTCGGTCTGTCTCTCGCAACCCAACCCCCAGCATTAACACTTTTCACTTTCTGCACCCAATAGTCATCCCCCGTCCTCTCTACATGCCCAAACCATCTCAGTCTACCCCTCCTCATCACAACACCAATACACTCCAGTTCCTTCCTTCCTCCCAAACCATCTCAATCTACCCCTCCTCATCACAACGCCAATACACTCCAGTCCCATCCTTCCTCCCAAACCATCCCAATCTACCCCTCCTCATCACAACACCAATACACTCCAGTCCCATCCTTCCTCCCAAACTATCCCAATCTACCCCTCCTCATCACAACACCAATACACTCCAGTCCCATCCTTCCTCCCAAACTATCCCAATCTACCCCTCCTCATCACAACACCAATACACTCCAGTCCCATCCTTCCTCCCAAACCATCTCAATCTACCCCTCCTCATCACAACACCAATACACTCCAGTCCCATCCTACCTCTCGACTCTTTCATCGTAAATCCAGCCCCCCCAGGCCTCACACTCAGGGACGCCTGCTAATATCCTCTTCCTTTACTGCCCAGGTCTCACTACCATACAGCATTACACTACGAATATCCTCTTCCTTTACTGCCCAGGTCTCACTACCATACAGCATTACACTACGAATATCCTCTTCCTTTACTGCCCAGGTCTCACTACCATACAGCATTACACTACGAATATCCTCTTCCTTTACTGCCCAGGTCTCACTACCATACAGCATTACACTACGAATATCCTCTTCCTTTACTGCCCAGGTCTCACTACCATACAGCATTACACTACGAATATCCTCTTCCTTTACTGCCCAGGTCTCACTACCATACAGCATTACACTACGAATATCCTCTTCCTTTACTGCCCAGGTCTCACTACCATACAGCATTACACTACGAATATCCTCTTCCTTTACTGCCCAGGTCTCACTACCATACAGCATTACACTACGAATATCCTCTTCCTTTACTGCCCAGGTCTCACTACCATACAGCATTACACTACGAATATCCTCTTCCTTTACTGCCCAGGTCTCACTACCATACAGCATTACACTACGAATATCCTCTTCCTTTACTGCCCAGGTCTCACTACCATACAGCATTACACTACGAATATCCTCTTCCTTTACTGCCCAGGTCTCACTACCATACAGCATTACACTACGAATATCCTCTTCCTTTACTGCCCAGGTCTCACTACCATACAGCATTACACTCCTAACACATGCCACATACAAAGATACCTTTCACGGAGGGAGAGCCTTCTCAATGTCAGGAGAGGCAACAGCTCGCTGGACTTCTTCCAACCACTGCTCACTCTAGCCACACAGCTTGCTCCATCATCATCATCATCATTATCATCATCATCATCATCATCATCATCTTAATCATCATCATCATCATCATCATCATCATCTTCATGATCATCATCATCATCATCATCATCATCATCATCATCCCGACCTCCTTTCCCACTCTAGGGCAGGGTGAGAAGTAGCAACGTCCAGACAACCTAAGTTTGCCCAGTTCAATGGACCACGCTGCCATTCACTCATCATTCAAGACCACGGAATCGTGGCTCTGCCTGATAGGCCAAAACAACTTTCACCACGTTCTGTAGCTTCACATACACCTATCTGATAGTCAGTCCGAACGCTGTCACGTTAAAAAGGGGTGCCAAATCCCCGATCATGCACTTCTCACAACATTTATCCAGCCAGCTCGATCTCTTGTCAGTCCCTTAGCCTCACCGACTTCCATACCTCTCTTCCTCACACACTCATCTACCATATCCCTCCACTTTCTCCATGGCCTACCTCGCCTCTGCTCTCCTTCAAATTCGCTCAGATATACCTTTCTCACCACTCTATTGTTATCCATTCTCTCCACATGACCATACCATCTCAGTACACTTTCTTCGATTCTGGTGTCCACAGACTTCCTCGCTTCACATCTTTCACGAATAACATTATTTCGTTTCCTATCCACCCTCTGCACCCCACATACATTCCTCAGCAGTCCCATCTCCACTGCTCTCAATCTTGACTTTTCATTTTCATGCCACACCATAGTCTCACACCCATATGCTAAAGTTGGCACCAACACTCCTTCATGCATGCCTCGTGCAGCTGCAACACTCAAGCCTCTGTTTCTTAACACGGCCTTCATTGCATCAGCTACTTTCCTTCATTGTGTCACTCTACTTTCCATTTCTTCTGCACATTTTCCTCTCTTTTCTATCACTGTACCCAGGCATATGATGATGATATTGACGATGATATGGTGATGATGATGATGATGATGATGATGATGATGATTTTTTTGACAGGTAGATGTACGGAACTGCAGGAAATCCACAGCAAGCCATGAGGAATGCCAGTCAGTCAGCCAGTCAGTAAGCCAGTCAGCCATCACTTCCCTGCGTTAAAAGCTAAGTAATATTTCGCCTGTTAGATGAGATAGATAGATAGATAGATATATGGATGAATAGAGTGATAGGTAGATGGATGAATAGATAGATGGATGGAGAGATGGAGGGATGGGTGGATAGATAGATGGACAGATAGATAGATAGATAGACAGATAGATGGATGGATAGATAGATAGATAGATAGGCAACTTCACACTGCCACACTACAGTCTAACACACATACTACACCACACACACACACACACACACACACACACACACACACACACACACACACACACACACACCGGTAATGCTTACCTAATGAATGTGAGATTAACAAGGAGAGTCATATGGGTGAGGTGGAGGAGGGGAGAGGGAGGGGGAGACCGAGGATGAGACGGAGGGGTGGAGTAGAAAGGCATATGAGAGAGGGCGGGTGTAAGTTGGGGGGAGGGCAGTGAAATGGCCGGGGACAGGGCGACATGGAGGTGATTTGTTTGTGGCCACCCCTTACGAGATTAAGACGTGTGGCTAGAGAGAGAGAGAGAGAGACGCCAAAAGACCTGTGTGTATCAGAGTTCATAATCAAAATATCATCCACGTCTATCTATCTATTTATCTAACTGTAAGCTTACCTAAATCTACCAGACCAAAGCTAATCTACCTTTACTGACTACCCTTCCCTACACTACCGTACACTACCCTATCCTACCCTACCCTACCCTACCCTACACTACCCTACCCTACCCTACCCTACCCTACCCTACACTACCCTACCCTACCCTACCCAACCCTACCTTACCCTTCCCTACCCTACCCTACACTACCCTACCCTACCCTACCCTACCCTACCCAACCCTACACTGCTCTACCATACCCTACCCTACCCTACACTACCCTTCCCTACACTACCCTACAGTACTCCACCCTGCCCTACCCCAAGGTCTAGTGACGTCACGCGGCACCTGAGCCCATCACTCCAGCAGGGTTAAGATTTATGCCCCAGGGTGAAACGTCCAATAGATCGGGGTCTCATTTACTATGTGCAACCTGGGGGTGGGATAGGTAGAATAGGACTGACAAACAACAGCTTGCAAACTACATCCGTTTTTCGTTACTATACACACACACACACACACACACACACACACACACACACACACACACACACACTCTGCAATGGAGGAGAATGGAGTTGACACTGGAGAGGGAAGAGGTTGGCACTGGCACTGGCACAGGAAGAGGTTGGCACTGGCACTGGCACAGGAAGAGGTTGGCACTGGCACTGGCACAGGAAGAGGTTGGCACTGGTAAAGCAGGAGGATGATACTGGTAGGGTAAGAGGTTGGCACAGGAGGAAGACTGGGTTGGCAGTGTGGGAGGCAGTGGTTGCTGCTGTAGTGCAAGTAAGATACTGGAGGCGCCATCTACCAGGCTTAAAATCTGTGGCCCAGGAGGACGAGCCTGGCATTGAAAACACAAAAGTGTAAATATCTCGAAAACGGTGCATTTTAGAGCAAAACTGAGCCACGGCGACGGCCGTTTTACTAACATACCCCATTTTTTACTGCTCTATCCCGTGAGCTGGGTCTCATCACCATACCTCTAAAGGGAAATGGGTAAAAATGGGTCACTTTTTAAAATGTGGCATTTTAGAGAAAATCAAACGAGGTATTTTGCTCAAAATGAAACGGGTAATAGATGTGGGTTTTATCTGAAAATGGTATCCAAGATTTCCCTGTAAACACTGGGATTCGATAGGTATAATAGGGAGAGAGGAAGAAAAAAAAAAAAGTGAGAAATAAAGTCTACGGGTGTTTCACACATCTTTTCAAATATTTTCTTTCATCTGACCTCGTTTCTTTATGGATTTTAACTCGAAAACCGAAACAGGAAATTTTGTGACTAAGGCGCATCCCTTGTAGGTAAATAGGTAAGTAGGTCTCTGGCTGAGAGTTGTTTGTGGATTGCAATAGCGAGACAGGCAGAAAGAAAGATCGGTGTTGGGCGATGTGTAGGGGGGTAGGGTGGGGTGTAGAGGGGTTCTGTGGGATGCACGGAGGTTGGTTGGGGTGTATGGGGGTGCAGTAGGGTAGGATCGGTGTTGGGTGGGGTGTTGGGGGGTTGAATGGGGTGCAGTGGAGTGCGATCGTGGTTGGGTGGGGTTTTGGGGGGTTGGATGTGGTGAAGGAGAGTTGCGTGGGGTGTCGGGAGGTTGAGTGGGATGTATGGGGGTTGGGTGGAGTGTGGGGGGTTAGGTTGGGTTTAGTGGAGGGTTGGGTGGGGTATAGAGGGGTTGGATGGGATGAACGGGGCTTGGGTGGAATGTAGGGGAGGTACGTGGGGTGTAGGGGGGTTGGGTGGTATGTTGGGGGTTGAGTGGGGTGTAGGGGGATTGGGTGGGATGAAGTGGGGTTGGGTGAAGTATAGGGGGGTTGGGTGTGATGTAGATGGGTTTGGTGGAGTGTAGGGGGGTTGGGTGGGATGTAGAGGAGTCGGGTGGTGTGTAGGGGGTTGGGTGAGGCGTACGGGGGGATGGGTGGGGTGTAGCGGGATTGGATGGAGTGCATGTGGGTTGACTTGGGTGTAGGGGGGGATGGGTGGGGTGTAGGGGGTTGGATCGGGGTTGGGTGGGGTGTTGGGGGTTGGGTGGGATGTGGGGAAGATTGGGTGGGGTGCAGGGGTGTGGGTGGGGTGTGGGGAGGGTTGGGTGTGAGGCAGGGGGGTTTGGTGGGATGTGGGGGGGTTGGTTCGTTTGCAACAGAATGGGATCAGGGTTGGGTGGGGTGTAGGGGGGTTCGATGGGGTGTAGGAGGGATGGGTGGAGTGTACTGGGGTAGGGTGGGGTGTAGGGCGGTTGGGTGGGGTTTTGGGCGTTGAATGGGGTGTAGGGGAGTGCAGTGGGGTAGGATCGGTTTTGGGTGTGGTGTAGGGGGGTTGGATGTTGTGTAGGGGGATTAGGTGGGGTGTAGGGGGATTGGGTGGGGTGTGGGGGGATTGGGTGGGGTGTAGGGGGATTAGGTGGGGTGTAGGGGGATTGTGTGGAGTGTAGGGGGATTGGCTGGGGTGTTGAGGGGTGCAGTGGGGTAGGATTGGTGTAGGGTGTGATGTAGGGGGGTTGAGTGGAGTCTGAGATGATTGGGTGGGGTGTAGGGGGGTGTAGTCGTAGTTTCGGTGTTGGATTGGGTGTAGGGGGGTTTGTCGGGTGTAGGGGGGTCGGGTGGGGTGTAGGGTGGTTGGGTGGGGTGTAGGGGGGGATGGATGGGGTTCAAGGGGTAGGATCGGAAATGGATGGGATGTACTGGGCTTGAGTGGGGTGTAGGGGGGTGCAGTGGGGTAGGATCGATGTTGGGTGGGGTGCAGGGGGGTTGGGTGGGGTGAAAGGGGGTTGCGTGGGATGTAGGGATGTTCGGTGGGGTGTAAGGGATTGGGTAGGGTGTAGGGGGGTTGAGGCGATGTATAGGGGTTGGGTGGGGTGCAGTGGAGTGGGATCGGTGTTGGGAGGGATGTAGGGGGGTTGGATGGGATGTCGGAGGGTTGGGTGTGATGTAGAGGGGTTGGGTGGGGTGTAGTGGGGTCGGGTGGGGTGTAGGGGGGTGCAGAGGTGTAGGATCGGTTGGATGGGGTGTAGAGTGGTTGGGTGGGGTGTTGGGGGTTGGAAGGAGTGTCAGGGTGTAGGGTTTGGGTTGGGTGAGGTGTAGGGGGTTGGGTGGGGTGTAAGGGGGGTAGGATCGTGGTTGGATGGGGTGTAGCGAGGTAGGGTGGCGGGTAGGGGGGTTGGGTGGGATGTACTTGGGTTGGGCGGGGTGTAAGGGGGTTTGGTGGGATGCAGTGGAGTTGGATTGGGGTTTGATGGGGTGTAGGGGGGAAGTGTGGGGTTTGATGGGGTGTAGGGGGGAAGTGTGGGGTTTGATGGGGTGTAGGGGGGAAGTGTGGGGTTTAAAGGGGTTGAGTGGGGTGTATGGGGATAGGATGGGGTGTTGGCGGGTGTAGTCGGGTAGGATCGGTTTTGGTTGTGGTGTAGGGTGGTTGAGTGGGGTGTAGGGAGGTTGTGTGGGGTGCAGAGGGGTTGGTTGGGAGGTGGGAGGGTTGGGTGGGGTGTCGTGGGGTCGGGTGGGGAGCAGTGGAGTTGCATCAGGGTTGGCTGGGGTGTAAAGGGGTTGGGTGGTATTTTGGGAGGTTTGTTGGGGTGTAGAGGGGTGCAGTGGGGTGGGATATGTGTTGCGTGGGGTGTAGGGTGGTTAGGTGGGGTGTTGGGGGTTTGGATGGGATGTAGGGCGATTGGGTGGGGTGTACTGGGGTGGGTGTTGTGTATAGGGGTTGGGTGGGATGTTGGGGGGTATGGTGGGGAGTAGGGGGGTTGGGTGGGGTGGAGTGGATTGCAGTTGGGATCAGGCGGTGTTTAGGGGGTTGTATTTGGTGAAAAAGGGTTGCGTGGGGTGTTGGGGGGTTAGGTGTGGTGTATGGGGGTTGGGTGGAGTGTAGTGCTGTTCAGTGGAGTAGGATCGGTCTTGTGGGTGAAGTCTACGGGGGTTGGGTCGGGTGTAGGGGGGATGGTTGGGGTGTAGGGGGGTTTGGTGGGATGTGGAGAGGTTAGGTAGAGTGTAGGGGGGTTGGGTGGGGTGTAGTTGGGTTGGTTGGGGTGTAGGGGGTGAAGTGGGTTAGGATCGGTTCTGGGTAGGGTGTAGAGGGGTTGGGTGGGGTGTAGGGGGTTTGGATGGGGTGTAGGAGGGTTGGATGGGGTGTAGGGGGGATGGGTGGGATGCTGGCGGGTTGGTTGAGATGTATCGGGGTTGGATGGGGTATAGGATGGTTGGGTGGGGCTTTAGGGGTTTTGTGGGGTGTAGGGGTTATGGTTGGGGTGTAGGTTGAGTTGGGTGGGGTGGAGGTGGGTTGGGTGTGGTATAGGGGGTGGGAGGGGTGTAGGGTGATTCGGTGGGTTGTAGGAGGGTTGGGTGGGGTGTAGAGGGGTTGGTTGGAGTGTATGGGGGTTGGATTGGGTGTGGAGGGGTTGGGTGGGGTGTAGGGGGTTCAGTAGCGTAGGATCGGTGATGGGTGGGGTGTATCGGGGTTGGGTGGGGTGTAGGAGGGATGGGTGGAGTTTTGGGGGGATGGGTTCTGTGTAGGGTGAATGGTATGGTGTAGGGGGAGTTGGGTGGGGTGTACGCGGGATGAGTGGGGTGAAGGGGGGATGGGTGGGATGTAGGGGGGATGGGTGGGGTGTAGAGGGGTTGGGTGGGGTGGAGGTGGGTTGGCTGTGGTGTAGGGGAGTTGGTGGGGTGAAAAGTGATTCGGTGGGTTGTTGGGGGGTTGGGTGGGGTGTAGAGGGGTTGGTTGGAGTGTATGGGGGTTGGATGGGGTGTGGAGGGGTTGGGTGGGGTGTAGGGGGTTCAGTAGCGTAAGATCGGTGATGGGTGGGGTGTATCGGGGTTGGGTGGGTTGTAGGAGGGATGGGTGGGGTGTACGCGGGATGAGTGGGGTGTAGGGTGGATTGGTGGGATGTAGGGGGGATGGGTGGGGTGTAGAGGGGTTGGGTGGGGTGTAGTGGGGTGCAGTGAGGTAGGATCGGTGTTGCGTGGGGTGTATAAGGGTTGGGTGGGGTGTTAGGGTGTTGGGTTGGGTGTTGGGATGTTTGGTGGGGTGTGGGGGGGTAGGGTAGGATGTAGTTGGGTTAGGTGAGGTGAAGAGGGGGTTGGGTGGAGTGTAGGAGGGTTAGGTGGGGTGTAAAGGGATTGAGTTCGGTGTATGGGGGTTGGGTGGGATGTACGGGGGATGGATAGGGTGTTGGGGGGTTGGGTGGGGTGTAGGGGGGTTGGGCTGCGTGTAGTGGGGTAGGATCGTGGCTGGGTCGGGTTTAGGGTTCTTGGCTGTGGTGTAGGGGGTTGAGTGGGGTTTAGGGGGTATGGACGGGGTTGGGTAGGGTTTAGGGGGGTCTGGTGAGGTGTAGGAAGGTTAGGATCGTCTCTGGGTGGGGTGTAGCGAGGTTGGGTGGCGTGTAGGAGGGTTGGGTGGGGTGTAGAGGAGTGCAGTGGGATGTAGGGGGGTACAGTGGAGTAGGATCGGTATTGGGTGGGGTGTAAGGGGTTGGGTGGGTTGTAAGGGGTTCGGGAGGGGTTTAGTGGAGTGCAGTGGGATGTAGGGGGGTTGGGTGGGGAGCAGTGCAGTTGCATCGGGGTTGGGCGAGGTGTAGGGAGGTTAGGTGGTGTGTAGGGGGGTTCAGTGGAGTGTAGAGGGGTGCAGTGGAGTAGGATCGGTATTGGGTGGGGTGTAAGGGGTTGGGTGGGGTGTAGGGGAGTTGGGTGATGTGTAGTGGGGTTGGGTGGGGTGTATGGGAGTTGGGTGAGGTGTAGTATTGTGGGGTGGGGTGTAGGGGGTTTGGGTGGGGTGTAGTGGAGTGAGATCGGGGTTAGGTGGGGGTAGGGGGGTTGGATGGGATGTAGGAGGGTTGGGTGGAGTGTACAGGGGTAGGGTGGGGTCTAGGGGGGTGCAGTGTGGTAGGATCGAGGTTGGGTGGGGTGCAGAGGGGTTGGGTGAGGTGTAGGAGGGTTGGGTTGGGTTTCGGGGGGCTGGGTGGGGTGTAGAAGGGGTTGAGTGGGGTATGATCGGGGTTGGGTGGGGTGCAGTGGGGTGTTGTGAGGTTGGGTGTGGTAGATTTGGGTTGGGTAAGGTGCTGTGGGGTAGGTTTGGGGTTGTGTGGGGTGCAGTGGGGTAGGATTGGGGTTGGGTGGGGTGATGTGGGGTGTTGGGGGATTGGGTTGTGTGCAGTCGGGTATGATTGGGGTTGCGTGGGGTGCAGTGGGGTGGGATCGGGATTCGGTGGGGTTTAGAAGGGTTTGGTGGGATGTAGGGGGGTTGGATGGGATGTAAGGGGGTTCAGGGGATGTAGGGGGGTTGGGTGAAATGTAGGGGGGTTGGGTGGGGTGTTGGGGGCTCGGATGGGGTGTACGGGGGTTGTGAGGGATGTAGAGGGGTTGGGCGGGGTGTTTCGGGGTTGGGTGTGGTTTAGAGGAGTTGGGTGGGGTGTAGGAGGGTGCAGTGGAGTGTAGGGTGGTGCAATGGGGTAGGATCGGTGTTCGGTGGGGTGTACGGGAGTTGAATGGGGTGTAGTGGGGTTCTGTAGGGTGTAGTGGGGCTGGGTGGGATGTAAAGGGGGTTGGGTGACGTGTAGGTTGGATGGGTAGGGTGTAGGGGGGTTGGGTGTGATGTAGGGAGGCTTGCTACAGTGGAGGGGGGTTGGGCGGGGTGCATTGAAGTGGGATCGAAGTTAGGTGGGTTGTAGAGGGGTTGGATGGGGGTGTAGGAGGGTTTGGTGGGGTGTATGGGGGTTGAGTGGTGTGTAAGGGGGTGCAGTGGGGTAGGATCAGTGTTGGGCGGGGTGTAGGGGGTTTGCGTGGCGTGTAGGATGGTTGGGTGGGGTGTAAGTGGGTGCAGTCGGGTAGTGTCGGTGTTGGATGGGGTGCAGGGGGGTTTGGTGGGGTGTAGGGGGGTTGGGTGCGGTGTATGGGGGTGCAGTGGGGTCGGATCGGTGTTCGATAAGGTGAATGGGGTGTGTGTGGGGTGTCGGGGGTTGGGTGGGTTATAGGGTGGTTGGGTGGGGTGTTGTGGGGTTTGGTGGGGTACATTTGGGTTGGGTCGGGTGCAGTGGGGTAGGATTGGGCTTGGGTGAGGTGCTTTGGGGTAGGATTGGGGTTGTCTGGGGTGAAGTTGGGTAGGATTGGAGTTGGGTGGGGTGATGTGGGGTGTAGAGGGGTTGGGTGGTGTGCAGTGGGGTAGGATTGGGGTTGCGTGGGGTGCAGTGGGGTGGGATCGGGATTCGGTCGAGTTTAGTGGGGTTGGGTGGGGTGTCGGGGGGTGGGATGGGATGTAAGAGGGTTGGATGGGATGTAGGGGGGTTGGGTGAAATGTAGGGGGGTTGTGAGGGATGTAGGGGGGTTGGGTTGGGTTTTTGGGGGTTGGATGGGGTGTGGAGGGGTTGGGTGGGGTGTAGGGGAGTTGAGTGGGGTTTCGAAGGGTTGGTTGGGGTGTAGGGGGTTGGGTGGGATGTGGGGGGTTGGTTGGGGTGTATAGGAGATTCGTGGGGCGTAGGGAGGTGCAGTGGGGTAGGATCGGTGTTCGGTGGGGTGTACGTTGGTTGGATGGGGTGTAGTGCGGTTCTGTGGCGTGTAGGGGGGCTGGGTGGAATGTAAGGGGGATTGGGTGAGGTGTAGGTTGGTTGGGTGGGGTGTAGGGGAGTTGGGTTTGATGTAGGGGGCTTGATACGGTGTAGGGGGGTTGGGCGGGGTGCATTGAAGTGGGATCGAAGTTAGGTGGGTTGTAGAGGGGTTGGATGGGGTGTAGGAGGGTTTGGTGGGGTGTATGGGGGTTGGGTGGTGTGTAAGGGGGTGCAGTGGGGTAGGATCGGTATTGGGTGGGGTGTAGGGGGTTTGCGTGGAGTGTAGGATGGTTGGGTGGGGTGTAGGGGGGTGCAGTCGGGTAGTTTCGGTGTTGGATGGGGTGCAGGGGGGTTTGGTTGGGTGTAGGGGGGTTGGGTGGGGTGTATGGGGGTGCAGTGGGGTAGGATCGGTGTTCGATGAGGTGAATGGGGGTGGGTGGGGTGTAGGGGTTGGGTGGGTTATAGGGTGGTTAGGTGGGGTGTAGGGGGGTTGGCTGGGGTGTAGAAGGGGTTGGGTGGGGTGTAGGGGGTTTGATCGGGGTTGAGTGGGGTGAACGGTTGTTGGGTGGGGTGCAGGGGGGTTGGGTGGGATGTATGAGGGTTGGATGGGATGTAAGGGGATTGGGTGGTGTGTAGGGGGGTTGGGTGAAATGTATGAAGGTTTGATGGGGAGTTGGGGGTTGGGTGAAATAAGCTGCAAAAATACGAAAATACGAGCTTACTTAATGTAAATGAATTATAGTACGTTCAAGATGGAGGGAAGGCATTTTGTATTTTGTTTGTGATGTTATAATGTCTCTCAGGATCCTAGGATCCTCTCTCGGCTGAACCAAATTGTCTGGCGTCAGCTGGAACATGATGCTAGAGTTATGTCGGTCGTGAGGGGGTTAATGGTGACGGTATTGACACTGTCAGGCTCCTATGACTCACTCAGTCGAATAAAATCGTCTGAGTCAGCTGAAATGGGGTACTAGAGTTGTCCCAAGCACCAGAGGGTTAAGATTCTTAACCCTCTGGTGCTTGGGACAACTCTAGTATTCCATTCCAGCTGACAGACGATTTTGTTCGGCTGAGTGAGTCATAGGAGCCTGACAGTTACTACACTCACCATTAACCCCGGCATGACCGGCTTAACTCTAGTATATCATGTTCCAGCTGACGCCAGACGATTTGGTTCAACCGAGTGGGTCTGGGGCCTGGGGGGCACTAAATGAAAATATCCAAAAAATATTAAAGGGGGGGCTATATCAATTTTGCCACAGGAGGTATACCAAAATTGGACTTTTTAATAAAACCCCCTCCTCTCTCACTCCCTGTGTTTTGTATATACCCCTCTCTGTCTGCCTGTGGTGTGTCTGTCCCACCCTCTGTGTGTGTGTGTGTGGTGTGCCTACTGTGTGAAGGTGGCTGTGGCTATGTACGTGTCTTGTGTGTGTGTGTCGATGTGTGTAGTAGTGTGTGTGCACGTCTTGATGTGTGTATGTATGTAGTAGTGTGTGTGTATGTATGTAGTAGTGTGTGTGTGTATGTAGTGTGTTTAAGTGTCTTGGTGTGTGTGAGCTGAAGTGTAAGTATGGGGCCTTGTGGTTTTAAGGAAAGCCTGCTACGCAAACTTCCCTCAGCCACATTTTAAAGAAACCTCTATCACACCGGGACTTGAACCCGGGTCCTCCTGATCAGCAGGCCAGCACCATGCTGACCATGCCACCGCGCCCCCATGAGGGTAGCGGCTAACACTTCTACTGTATTTTATTTCTTTACATGTTACAAAAAATGGGAAATTGAACAACATGCACAGACTAAACTAAATTGTCATGTACCTATTAATGTCGCTTTAGGAGGAGATATCTCGAAATTTCCTGAGCTACTTGGAATACCTAAGCCTGCAGTTTAATGCTAATCATGAACAAGTGCTATGGAAAGAATATAGAGCAGTTGCTACTTATATAAAGGGAGAAAGTAAAAACTGCAACTTAGACTGCTATCCAACGGCAGGACTTAAACGATTAACCATATATTACATAAACTTAACACACTGAGTGACACAGAAACTAAACATATGATACAAATTCTTTAATGAAACTTATAATGAAAGTACAAATGACAAAATATACACTGCACAGGAAGACAGTACAGTACTCAGTGGTCATACCTTGAGAATGAAAGCCTATCTGTTGTACTGGTTTATAAACGGAAGAGATGAATCGCTAAATTTGATCCACAGTAAAAAATAATAATAATAATGAATACATAAAGCAATAAAGACAAACCATATAGACTACATGTCCACCCTAAACTGACAAAAACCTGGCATCTCTCCACCTTGAATGCTGAGCTGTTTCTAGAGATAAAGACTAGATTATCATGCAAATCACAATGAAGATCTATGGGGAGGATGCAAAACCATAATACTGTCTTATTCTGCCACTTAGATACAGGAACTAAGCAGCAGAAGGACTAAAATTTGTCAAGGTGAGCCAACTACAATGACACAGATGAAGTCTGAGATTATATAATGTGTAATCATGAACTGATTGCATCATTCAGTAAAGATTACAAAAGGAAAAGCTATCAAATCTGAAAGTGTAAGTACTATACAAGATATGATTAACCTTGTACATCCATATTCTGAGATATGCTTCCTATATCATAGCCTACTACACACAAATTCATCCCCCTCAACAGTAATGGTATATTCCTGCTGTCTCCTGACTTCCAATCAACTTATGAAACCTCTCTCCTAATTACAGTACAGTAATATGTTAATGAAGGCTGCTAGTAATTACCTTCAGTATGATAATTCTTATTTAAAGGTAGCAGCAATGGTTAATGAAGGATGTAAGGTATGCAGTCCTTCCAGTTCAGTATACTATATCTCCAATCAGGCTTTATCCAGTGTCTCTCCTACACATGTTAAAGAATGTCATATGGGACTCTAAGTTTGAAAAGTCTCTCCTATGCTGATTAACATGGTTTAAAGGTAACAAGAATGGCTTAATGAAGCCTGTCCCTAACCCCTTCAGTCCAAAAGCTCTGCTATCAACCTTTAATTACTTTCCTACTGAACAGGTTCCTGAAGGTTGTAATGTGACCCTTCCAGTTTGAAAAGTCTTACCCAAGCTGAATAACAGTCTTAAATTAGCAAGAATAAAGGCTAATCATTGGAGCAGTTTGTGCCCTGTAATCCAAAAGATGTAGTTATATTCTCATTTTACTATCTATTTCTACCACCAGACCATCATATCTAACTTGAGACAGACATATAGTACTGTATTAAAGGGATTAATGGAGGAAGAACAGGACTGAAGAGTATTGTATCGGTGCTGTAATAAGAAGGGGTAGATTGAATGATGGGGCATGTTGAAAGGATGGAGGATGGCAACTGGACACAGAAAATGGCTTGGAACAAGGTCATAGTGTGACATCAGGGATAGGAGGCTGATCACAGAGGTTGCCAGAGGACTAATCCCAACCAGCTAGGACCAGTGGACCACATAGCTCTGAAGGGCAAGGAGAGACCTCGTATACGCTACCCTGGTGGGGGCTCGAACTGTCAACTTTATGGTTGTGAAGAGCAAGCGCTATTACTGAGCTACTGCAATCGAGCAGCATGGAAAGTCGCCATTAGGTGACCAAAGCCAATGCATGCAAGCATGTTGGAACCTTCATAAATGATACGATATAACCCCTCCAGTTCAAAGTCTCTCCCATGCTGAATATCATCTGAAGGAAGCATGAATAAAATCAGTTCATCTTTCAAGCGTGTGGTTAAAACTGAAATCCATCCACCCATCCATCATCCAATCCTACGTTGCCCCATGAGGCGCGTAGGAGCCCGGGGCTAGGCAGTTGGTCCTGACATTTAAGATGAGAGTGACCAGCCTCACTCATCCCTGAGTGGCATTACGTGAGCAATAAACCCCAATCATCCCTTGGATATAAACCTTCACCGGCTCAATCCGACTGGAGCACAATAATTACCCACTAAACCACCAGGCGCCAAAATTTGGTTATATGGTTACCACCCAGCGTAGTAAATGGTTTCCTGGTGTACAGGAAACCATTTGGCTTGTCACTCAGTGTAAAGTCACCCACAGGCAGAAGGAAGAGGAAAGAATGAAGGAAAGAAAGACAGAAGAGGGAGTGTAAAGTCACCCACAGGCAGAAGGAAGAGGAAAGAATGAAGGAATGCAAGACAGAATTGGGAGTGTAAAGTCACCCGTAGGCAGAAAGACGAGGAAAGAATGAAGGGGCAAAAACTGAAATAAAATACTTAATCCATGGGTCTTTGCATCTGGTATTGTATTTTACTCCTGTTAACCTACTATGCCTGCCCGTGTACAGGATCACATTCGACCTTAAAACCTAAACAGATGGTGTGAATATCGGGGGATTTAAGTAGCACTGCTTACTCGAGTTTAAAGGGACATCTTGGTCACCTGGAGATACACACCGCCGTATATCATCCTTATAGCTAATAATTACAACTTACATCAGCCGACTACACCTCTCGATAATGACAGCAAACACTGATAAACACATGGGCATAAGAATTACCATAATAAGAAGTAGACTAACACCGTAAAGAATAAAATCTTCACTCACCTCCAGCATCTCTCAACGTTGCTCCCATAATGCACCAGTGACGTCACACTTCAAATTAAACATTTACTTATTAAATTTTAAGAAGAAAGTTTCGTGAATATATTATCAGTCTTTTAAACATTAATTTTCGTGCAAACTGAATAGAGAGGTAAGTAAAGTGTTTCTTGTTAAATTAAAGATAACCCCATGAATCAGTGGCATCATCATCTCTCTCTCTCAAATTCCATACAGAGTACCAGAGTAGGATCACTATTTACTGTCCTGCCGATATATCTCTACAGTTTTACAAGGGGATTTAAAAATAAACGGCCTGGTGGTGGTGGCAGGGGATAAAATTTTGCGATACCAGTCTCTAATCTGCTGCCATTCCCTACAGAACCTGAGCATAATAGACGAGAAATTAGCCCAGGTTGATGCAGCAATTCTTAACTCAAAATTGCCCCAAGAACAACTTTCTGAAGATTGTCAAACATTTCATGCAACACCCTGTATGGGAAATTTGGATAAAATATTGGTGATATAATTCCCTAACTGTGTGCCATTCCCAACAGAATCTGAGCAGTCTAATGAGTCCATGCTTTGAAGGTTGGGTTGAAACAGGGATGGGTCATGTCTCCATGGTTGTTCAATCTGTATATGGATGGGGTAATAAAAGAGGTACAAGGTAGGGTAGTGGATGTTGGAGTGGCCATGGAGAGAGAGGATAGTGTTTGGAAACTCCCTGTACTGTTGTTTGCAAATGATACTGTGTTGTTGAGTGAAGACGAAGGGGAGCTGCAAGGCTTGGTGGATAAGTTTGGGAGTGTGTGTAAGAAACGGAATCTAAAGGTGAATGTAGGGAAGAGTAAAGTGATGGTCTTTGAGAGAGGTGAAGTCAGTGAATGTACAGCGAGGTTGGATGGTAAGGAATTGGAAAATGTGAGTACGTTTAAGTACTTGGGTAGTGTGATGACTAAGGATGGAGGTTTGGCGGGTGAAGTGCTTGAAAGGGTACAGCAGGGAAGAAAGGTTGCTGGTTCTTTGAAAGCAGTGATAAGAAACAGGGAAGTGAGCATGGAATTGAAAAAGTTACTACATGACAGTATTGTGATACCAACTCTAACGTATGCAAGTGAAGCTTGGACGTTGTTGGAAGGACACAAGTCAAGAGTGAGAGCAGTGGAAATGAGTTATTTAAGAGGAGCCTGTGGAGTCACATGGAGAGACAGGCTGACGAATGAGGATATAAAGGAGCGTTGTGGTGTGGATGTGGATGTGATAGGAAGCGTTAGGAGAACACACTGAGGTGGTTTGGCCATGTGAAGAGGATGGAGGGTGAAAGACTGACGAAGAGAATGTATGTGAGTGAGGTGGAGGGGGGAAGAGGGATGGGGAGGCCGAGGATGAGATGGAGGGATGGGGTGGAGAGGTATATGAGAGAGGGGGGTGTGAGTTGGGAGCAGGGCAGTGAAATGGCGGGGGACAGGGCGACTTGGAGCCGATTTGTTTGTGGCCACCCCAAACGGGATTGAGGCGTCTGGCAATAGATAGAGATAGATAGAAGATTAAATAACTAAAGCTAACACTGATTTGAACTAATACACATCTGGTCCACAGGTCGTGCTGGAGTCTGCTGCCTTGTTGCTGCTTCCTTGCCACACTGGTCATACGCTGCTGAAGTTTGGTCTGCCCTGCCGTGAGAAGCCTGACGGTGGTGTGGTGTCTTCCCCTACTCTGAGATGCCTGGTGGTGTGGTGGTGGCGGCGGCGGCGGCGGCAGGGTGTCGTGTCTTCCCCAGCCGTGAGATTACTTGCTGCTGCTGCTGGTGATCTGCCCTGACCTGCCGAGAGAAGCCTGGTGGTGATGGTGTGATCTGCCTTGCAAGTCCAGGATGTTCTGTGGACAAATGCTACTTTTGAATGCATATTTTATATTGCTGTCTCTGTTAATGTATTTTGTACTGATGTATTAATAATGAAAACTTAAATTTTCTGTCTTGTTTCATTACCTTTTTAACTGTGGCTTTGACTTAATATAGGTGATAAGTATATTGCGCTCTGCAGTCTTGTGTGTTGTGGGGACGGCTTTTGTGATGAGCTAAGACATTCTGATCGCTTCACCAAATTACTGCTCAGCCTTGTGATCAGTGGACATAAAAGATTATACAGTACAATGATACAGAGCTAAGCATAAAAAAGTTTATGGGAATTCTCCACCATGCAATCAATGGACCTTAATTAAAGCCTATATTATAAAGCTAAGCCTGAAGAGGGTTGTGGGAAGTAGATAATGATGCAGGATAGACACTGAAAATGTTCACTGAGCCGTGCCCGCAACACACAAGAACTGGGTGGCGTAATATATGGACCACCTTGTATAATGAGAGGCCGTAAGTGTGTGGTGACTCACAAACTTGCCATCAATGCCCCGTCATAACTATTACTGTGTCTTGTAGGAAGCACAAAGAAAACAGGCCACAGAATACCTCCTTGTCTCTCGTTCCTCCTACACAAACATACACGCCTTTCACTTTAACTTGGCACAGAGTTTCATTTAAAGCATATGAGAATGTCACGCAGATCAGTAGCAGAAACAGCCAATACTACAGCCCAACATCCTTTCCACGGCACTCATTCGTGACTACCATCATATTCTAGTGATAACTATCGCTACTACTCGGCAAACCGTATGGAAACTATAAGCTATCTGTCTATCCATCTATCTATAGCCAGACGACTTAATCCCGTAAGAGGTGGCCACAAACAAGTCGCCTCTATGCCACCCTGTCCCCCGTCATTATGCATCACTTCCCCTAATTCACACCCTCTCTCATATACATCCCAACTCCATCCTCCACTTATAAGTAATACATTAATACAACCGTGAATTACTGCCGCACAAGCTGAGCCGTAATCATATCCAACACAAACACGAAGGAGCTTTAGAGAACAGAAAACAATACCTTGATAGCAGAAGACACTAAGACCACAAGTACTGACAGCCTACACCAAGAAACATAACTAATTTCAGTCAGAGACCAAGTGAATATGAGAGGCACACAGTTCATCACTTCAGCTCAAGATCCGTCCCACCTTTGTAACCTTATGTTGCATCATCCTCTCCACAAACAAAATCGAACAACCGCCCAACACTACACAGAGTATCTTTGCAACATATCCCCTCCTCCACCCGACTCTACACTTCCCAGACACATTCACAAACTCACAAACACCCCAGCCAGCCAAAACTTTCTGCCAAACACATACATAAACACACAGACACCCCAGACAGCCAAAACTTTCTTTACCAAACACATACATAAACACAGAAACCCCAGCCAGCCAAAACTTTCTACCAAACAGCATCCTTCATGTGCCACCACCAGCCATACACCCTTCAGACACTACCGAACCCAGAGACACGAGTACACCAACCTTCCCTGCTACAATACTAACACAAAATATAACACACATACAATCCCCTGTGTTCATACTGCAAAGTGGCACCCCCACACCACAGCACACCCACTCACTTCCTGCACCACACTACCACAACGCAGACAGTCCTTCAACATAACACAGGGTTCACATCCAGAGGAGCCTAAGATGTAGCAAGAACAAGAACAACAACTCAGGCCAAGTTACAGTGAAACGAGTCTAGTTACGAAAGGAAAATTATTTCAAGTTATTTTGTAAGCGCTTCGGGTACACAGACTTACAAGGCCACAGGGAACGAACTGCATACCGAGGGTGTAATACTACGGCGGCTTAGGGGGCTTTATACCACCTTTTCTTCAGTGATTTATTGTTCAAGCGAGCGAGCGTAGAGAGCAAGCAAGCGAGAACACTATATGATATGGTATAATAGGGTGGCAGAGAACAGCGCCAAGACTGCGTTGTCTAGGAAACTATTAAAGCCACAACGGATCTATGGACAGCATTAGAAACCTAGTAAAAAAAATAATAGGAGTTACTTGAGGGACTTTTCTCAAAATCTGCCGCGGCAGTTCTGATAAAATGAAAATAAACGTACCAAACTGAGCACCAGAACCGAGTTATTCTAGAAGTTAAAAGCTACTGCAGATCTGTTCAGACAGCTGGAAAGCTTATGAAGAAGCAATTGGTACTACTTAATTAAATAGACTTAGCTTTTATCATCAAGCAAGATGGATGGACGGATGGATGGATGTGGAATCGTGGATGCTTGGACCGATGGTAGAGTTCCTGCTGTTTCGTCCTTCCACCTGCCGACAAAAATCATCATCATTATCATCATCATCATTATCATCATCATAATCATCATCATCGTAGTTGTCGTCCTCATTACCACCATCATCATCATCATTATTTACACCGTCATTCTCGTTATCATTACCATTCTCCTCCTCCTCATCATCATCATCATATTATCATCATCACCTACCTTTCTATCTATATCTGTTTATCTATAGCCAGACGCCTTAATTCCGTAAGGGGTGACCGCAAGCAAATCGCCTTCATGATGTACTGTCCTCTACCATTTAGCTCAAGTATCCCAGTCATATGTTTCTACTCTTTCCCTCCATCTCAT
>NC_136962.1:70000-110000 GCF_032717465.1 Coenobita brevimanus
TGGTTTAATCACGCTTGTTCTAATGCTGTCCGCAACAAGGAGAGGGCTTATAAAAGGTACCGGAGCCAACCCACCCCTGAATCACATCTTTTATACATTTCTGCCTGGAATCGTGCTAAGTCTGTTCTTCGCTCTGCTAAAAATAATTTCATCCGTACAAAATGCTCTCAACTCTCCAACTCTAACTCTTCCCGCTTCTTCTGGCACCTTGCCAAAAACCTTTCTAACAACTTTACCTCATCATCCTTCTCTCCTCTTTTCTACTCTGATGGCTCTGTAGCTATTTCTTCTACTGATAAAGGAGATCTCTTCGCTCAGACTCTCCTCCAGTTCCACCTCAGACGATTCCGGTGCTGTTCCTCCATCACTTCCTCCCTCTGACTTTCTCATGGCTAACATTGAAATTTCTTCAGCTGATGTATTTTCTGCCATTGCTGGCCTCAGTACTAATAAGGCATATGGGCCTGATGGAGTCCCTCCTGTTGTTCTCAAGAACTGTGCTTCTGTGCTTACACCCTGCTTAGGCAAACTCTCGCCTTTGTCTGTCAACTTCTACCTTTCCTTCTTGCTGGAAGTTTGCTCTCATTCAGCCAGTTCCAAAGTAGGGTGACCATTCCCAACCCTCTAACTATCGTCCAATTGCTTTAACATCCTGTATCTCAAAAGTTTTTCAGTCTATTCTTAATAGAAAAATGTTAAAGCATCTTTCCTATCACAACCTTCTTTCTGGTCGTCAGTATGGGTTCCGTCAGGGACGCTCCACTGGCGATCTTCTCACCTACCTTTCTGACTCCTGGTCATCCTTCTTTCGGGACTTTGGCGAAAGCTTTGCCATTGCACTTGACATCTCAAAGGCTTCCAATCGAGTCTGGCATAAATCTTTAATTTCCAAGCTGCCCTCTTATGGTTTCTAGCCTTTTGTCTGTGCCTTCATCTATAGCTTCCTTTCTGCTCATTCTATGGCTGCTGTTGTAGACGGCCATCGTTCTTCTCCTAGATCTATCAACAGTGGTGTTCCTCAGGGCTGTGTCCTTTCACCAACTCTCTTCCTTTTATTCATCAATGACCTTCTAAGCTGTACATCTAACCCTATCCACTCATACACTGATGACTCCACCCTTCACCTTTCCATTCGGTTCCCTTAACATCCATCTCAGCAGTTACTTCAACAAACAAGGGATGAGGCTATAGCACACCTAATGTCTGACTTGGTTCGTATCTCTGACTGGGGTAAAAATAATCTGGTTGTTTTTAATGCATCAAAGACTCAGTTTTTGCACCTATCAACCCGACAAAATCTTCCACAGGTATACCCACTAATGTTTAATAATATCCAGCTCAATCCTGCATCATCCTTGAACATGCTTGGGGTTTCATTTGCTCGGGACTTGTCTTGGAAAGATCATATTACATCTCTTGTAAAATCTGCTTCCAAGCGATTGGGTGTGCTATGCCGACTCCGTTCCTTCTTTGCCCCTGCACAATTGTTGACTCTATACAGGGGCTTTATCCGCCCCTGTGTGGAGTACAACTCTCATGTGTGGGGAGGCTCCCCACATACAGCTCTTCTCAATAGGATGGAGTCAAAGGCTTTTCGTTTCATTAACTCTCCTCCTCTTACTGACTCCCTTCAACCTCTGTCTCTTCGCCGCAATGTTGCATCTTTATCTCTTTTCTAGCGCTACTTCAATGGTCACTGTTCTGAACTGTCTGCTTGCATTCCTCCACTTCTACGACGGGCGCGTAGCACGCGTCTAGCAGCAAACTCTCACCCCTTTTCTGTCCAACTCTCTAATGCAAGAGTTAACCGTTACTCCTAGTCCTTCATTTATGCAACAGGTCAACTCTGGAACTGTCTCCCTCTGTCTGTATTTCCTGCTTCCTATGATCTCCAGTCTTTCAAACGCAGTGTGTCCAGGCATCTCGAAATGAATGGATCTTGAATTTGGCTCTCTCTTGTATTTTGTTTTTCTCTTGGAAGGAACAGTTGCGGGCTCCAGGCCTTTGGTTCCTTCTTCCCCACATAAACAAAAAAAAAAAAAAGGTGGCCAAGGAGAAGGTGGAGGGATATGGTGGATGAGTGTGTGAGGAGGAGAGATTTGGAAGTCGGTGAGGCTTGGGAACTGACAAGAGATCGATTTGGCTGGATGAATGTTGTGAGAAGTGCATGATCAGGGATTTGGCACCCCTTTTTAACGTGACAGCGTTCGGACTGACTATCAGATAGGTATATGTGAAGCTACAGAACCTGGTGAAAGTTTTTTTGGCCTATCTGATAGAGCCACGATTCCGTGGTCTTGAATGATGAGTGAATGGCAGCGTGGTCCATTGAACTGGGCAAGCTTAGGCTGTCTGGACTTTGCTACTTCTCACCCTGACGAGGTCCGGATGATGATGATGATGATGATGATAATGATGGTTATGATTATTATTATTATCATTATCATTATGTGGATATTGTCATGCGTGAAAGGATTGAATTTTCTGGTGAGTCTCTTGAGTGTGCGGAAGAGTTTTATTATTTGGGACACATGTTGTGTGCTGGAGGTGGAGCTGGAGCGGCTCTGTGGCTAGAGTGAGGAGTGGTTGGAAGAGATTCAGGGAGCTGTTGCCTCTCCTGACATTGAGAAGGCTCTCCCTCCGTGCTAAGGGATCTTTGAATGCAGCATGTGTTAGGAGTATAATGCTGTATGGTAGTGAGACCTGGGCAGTAAAGAGAGAGGATATTCACAGACTCAAACGTACAGAAATGACAATGATTAGGTGGATGTGCAGTGCGTCCCTGAGTGTGAGGCCTGGGAGAAGGGGGAGCTAGGTTTGTGACGGAAGAGTTGAGAGGTAGGATGGGACTGGAGTGTATTGGTGGTGTGATGAGAAGGGGTAGATTGAGATGGCTTGGAAGGAAGGATGGGAGTGGAGCGTATTGGTGTTGTGATGAGGAGGGGTAACTTGAGATTGTTTGGGAGGAAGGATGGGAGTGGGGTGTATTGGTGTGGTGATGAGAGGTAGATTGAGTTGGTTTGGGAGGAAGGATGGGATTGGAGTGTATTGGTGTTGTGATGAGGAGGGGTAGACTGAGATGGTTTGGGCATGTTGAGAGGGTGGGGGGTGACAGTTGGGTGCAGAAAGTGAGAAGTGTGAGCATTAGAGTTAGGGATGCGAGAAGCAGACCGAAAAAAAAACCTGGGCGAAGTCATTGGGTGTGACCTCATGGATAAGGGACTGAATAGGGAGGCTGCCAGAGATTGAGCATCATGGAGAACCGCCAGTAGGTGACCACGGCTGATGCATGCAAACAGGTTGGAGCGTTTATAAACAAAACGAGACGAAAAACGAAGCGATGATAGTACCGTACAGCTGGCCTGGACATGGCACTTATACTGTAGTTGCCACACAATAGTAAAAGTGATTTTGTTCCCACCAAACACTACCAGTCTGATGTAGCCATTCAGTCAGGAGATCATTCCAACACACTTCTCACTTTCTGCACCCAACCGTCATTCCCCATCCTCCCCAAATACCCAAACCATCTCAGTCTACCCCTCCTCATCACAATACCAGTACATTCCAGGGTGTTTACTGTGCACGGCCATGTAAGGCAATGCACACACGGGGCTGGAGGTGGCTTGGTTGAACACAGAGGACTGGGGTGACCTAGAGGTTCACCTACCACCACAGCAGGGGGTCAGAGCTCATGGTACGACACTCCAGCCATTGTGGAAGTGTTGCCACTGAGAGGATATGATAATAAACATAGTGTCAGTGAGGGGCAGTGTCTGTGGCAGCCATCCAACGAGGGTGACGCTAAGTACCCGTGCACACGTCAGTCCCGGCAACACCCTTCACTGGTGCACTTAGGGTACCAGTGCAAGGGGCCAAAAGAACACCGGGGCAAGGTTTGACTGATGATATGATGAGTGACATTATTTGCCTCCTCCACAGCACCAAGACATGTCACTCAGCAAAACCATACAGGAGATGGAGCACGAGGAACCTACCGCACTCAATGTAAACATGAGAAGGCCAAAGACACAACACATACGGTAATGACGAGACCAACACAGCGGCAACTGAGAAAAATATCGGAGGTGGCCGACTACTTCAAGGATTAATGGATATGATTCCAAGGTGGTGACCATCATCCACTCACTTAATGTAGTGCTGCATACTTCTTCCTTCACCTTTATCATTGTTTTTCTGTGTCTGCCCTCCACGAGGAAGGGATGCCGCAGGCAGCTCTTGACGGCGGTCCAACCCTGCAGATACCGCAGCCCCCAGACACCCAGGGCAACCCCTAGGACTCAGGGGCATGACCTTCCCAGCCCCACCCACAGGCAGTCCTCCTCCAGGAGCAGATGGAGGCAAGTACGCCTGCTGCCCTCCACACCTACCAGCAGCCCCGTCTGGACGACATCGCCCCCAGCAGTAGTCCCGTGTCTCCTACAGGAAGGCACACCTGACGAGCTACTTCCCGTGCCCGGCACCACCTGTAGGCTGCCTGGACCCCCAACAGCCCAGGCCAGAGTCTATTAGCCTGATTGTGTGCCCCTTAACCTGTCTATGTAACTCCTGCCACTGTACTGTACTGATTGTAACTAAGGCAATATATATGTAAGGTTGGTCAGCTGAGTTTTTATGCCTTGTTCCTCTTGTGTACTCTAGTTCCGGTCTCGAAAGAGAACCCCGGCTCAGGAGCTAGTGTTCTAAGTACAAGAAGTCGACCTAAAAACACCTGGCACAACAGTAACAGGGGGGTGTGAGTTGCGAGCAGGGCAGTGAAATGGCGGGGGACAGGGCGACTTGGAGGCGATTTGTTTGTGGCCACCCCAAACAGGATTGAGGCGTCTGGCAGATAGATAGATAGATAGAAGATGCACTAGACAGGTTGATGACTGGCTGACTGCAACACATCCAAAGAACATCATTGTACTCTACAGTATTGCAAATAATTACCAGTAATTCTCAGAAATATGATGTTATTTGGACATGTTGCATTCAACCATCACCAACCTATCAGGTGCATTTTTGCCTCCATAAAAAAACTGAGTATAGTAGTAGTTGTGGTTGCAGTTGCAGTTGTTGTTGTAGTAGTAGTTGCAGTAGTAGCAGTAGCCGTAGCATCAGCAGCAGCAGCAGTAGTCCCTCCAGTGCTGTACTACATAAACCACCCTACATAAACCCCCACACAAATCCAGTTTAGGTGACAGAAACACATCTGTAAGTTGTGTATATTTATTCAGCATTTATAATAATTTCTTCTAAATTATTTGGGCTAACAATAGATAATTTGACCCAGTGAAAATACGTTATATTTCAGTATTAATAGCCACAGGAATTACTCTTGCCCAGTCCCCTTGGGTGAAAAGAAAATAACTCCTCTTTTTACGTTCCAATAATTTCCCTTACTCTTGCCCAGTCCCCTTAGGTGAAATTAAAACTGATATCTCGTTTACATAATTTTAAATCCAACAGCTTCCCTTCCTCTTGCCCAGTTCCCTCGAGTGTAAACATAACTCGTCTTTATCAATTCAAATCCGATAATTTCCCTTCCTCTTGCCCAGTCCCCTCAGGGGAAAACAAAAACTAAAATCTTGTCTTCTGTTTACATATTTTTAAATCCGATAATCTCCCTTCCTCTTGCCCAGTTCCCTCGGGTATAAACAAAGCCTATTAAGCCATTTAGTTTTATTGAAGCACATAGTATCTTTCTTCTACCTTACTCTGGCTAATAATATTTCAAATTTCACAAACAATTCTTTTCCATATTATACCATAGTAATTACACTTCTTGCCCAGTCCCACCGGGTGAAAGAAACATAGATATGCGCCTAGTAACCAAGGAGACTCATTATAATCCACCTCCATCAGATAAAAAAAAAAAAAAGATATTTGAATGGTAACCAAGGAGACTCATGGCCCAGGAGCTAACACTTTCTTCGATATTATACCATAGTAATTACACTTCTTGCCCAGTCCCACCAGGTGAAAAATAAAGATATTTGCCTAGTAACCAAGGAGACTCATCACCCACTTCCGTAAAACACAAATGCTTTCTCTGTAAGTTACATCGATAATTTCCATTGGGCAAAAACACAGATATGCGGCCAGTAACCAAGATTATAAGGCAGCGCCATCGGATTAAAACACTAGGTATTTGAATAGTAACCAAGGAGACTCAACCCAGGATTTAACACTATTTTTTTCCTTATACCGCAGTAATTCCACTTCCTGCCCTGTTCTATTGAGACAGAGAGAGAGAAAGAAAAAGAGAAAGAGAAAGAGAGAGAGTTAAAGGCAAAGAATATCTGAATAGTAACCATGGAGATTCATTATTCCATTAAGTGAAGACCTGAACCCACTAAACCACCAATAATATGAAAAGCTAGTCATGAAGAAGTGCAGGGGAATATTACGTGAACCCTTCTCAGTAGCTGACAGCCTGAACCCACTAAACCACCAGCCACAGGTAGAAAAATGCTAGTCATGAAGAAGTGCAATGTAGCAATCCCCACCCACCCCTACTGACAGTCTTACCCCACCTGACCACTGGATACCTTAAAACTTAACAGATTATAGCGGTGAGGCAGGCATGAGTCTCCTTGGTTACTAGTCAAATCCACCCTCCACTCTGACTACACCTGGCCATCGACTAAGCTGCAAGGGGTTACGGATCTTTGACTAGTAACCAAGAAGACTCATTCCTACCTCAATTACTAAAGCTCTAGATCCTTTCCATAGCACTTCTTCATGACTAGCAAATTCTGGTGTTATATCTCTTCCATAGCATGTCTTCATGCTGTGGCAGGTGGTGACAACCATCATCCACTCACTTGATATAGTGCTGCCTGCTTCTTCCTTCACCTTTATCATTCTTTTTCTGTGCCTGTCCTCCTCTCTTCCTATTTCTCCCATCTTTCCTGTCACTTCTTATTGCTTTTCTTTCCTTTACAGGTGGCTTTACATTGAGTGACAAGCCAAATGGTTTCCTGTAAGCCAAGAAACCATTTACAACGCTGGGTGGTAACCATATAACCAAACCATACGTGCTTCCTACATGTCAACAAGTGGGTTGGTGGAGGGTTAGTGCCCCTCCCCGTAAAACAACTAACTCAAAGACAAATGGCCACTCTTATGGGATTATGGCGTCTGGCAATAGATAAACAGACTTCTTCGTGACTATCATCAAAATTTTGGCATTAATCTCGTTATAAAAACAGACAGACAGATAGAGACAGATTGACAGAGATAGACAGAAAGAGAGAAACTGTCTACATCCTTTCCATAGCACTTCTTTGTGACTAGCACAAAAGTCAATGAAGTACCAATATAGGACTACGTGTAAAGAAGAGCAATTGATTTGAATAGTAACCAAGGAGACTCACCTTTTATGAGTTCTGTCAAATGAGAAACCAAATGAGTGATGATGAAAATAATAATAATAATGAATCGTTAAGTTCTATCGACAAGTAACCAAGGAGACTCATTCCTACCCACCTCACTGGATCTATGAGAGAGAGAGAGAGAGAGAGAGAGAGTTTTCACCCGATGGAACTGTCTGTGTGTGTGAAGCTAGCCAGGACAGGCTGCAAGAGTTGTCCCAGCCATGAGGGGGTTATAAACGAACAAGCGGGTAAAGAAGAGTGGTGTGGGGGTGGGGGTGAGGGGGGGAAGGGGTTCTGAGATGCTGTCCGAACCCCAGGCCTGAACCCGGCCCCCCTAGGTGTCCTTCTTCATGTCTTCACCTTCGTCCTCATCCTGGAATAATAAATACAGTAAATCATCACCATCATCATCATCATCACCATCATCATCATCATCATCAGGACCTCCTTTCCCACCCTAGGGCAGGGTGAGGAGTAGCAATGACCAGACAGCCCAAATCTGCCCAATCCAATGGGTCACGCTTCCATTCACTCATCATTCCAGCCCCTGGCATCCTGGCTCTATCAGATACGCCAAAAACATTCACCATGTTTTGTAGCGTCGCATAAACATATTCCACAGAGCAGTGGTTTCCAACCTGTGGGGCGCGCCCCCCTTGGGGGGCATGTAGGGCTGCCTGGGGGAACGTGAAGGCTTGATAAAGAGGGTAATTATATTTGAAAACTATGAATTATGATGGAATTCAGTAATTTCTAAATATGGAGAAAATATTTCAGATATGAATAAGAAATCTAGTTACCTGAATATATAAACAATGTCAAAGATTAAGAATCTATGATATTTATTGACGTGTCAACTATGCCGGTACAATACAGTATAGGAGGAAGGACGGGGGTGCAGGCAACGTGCCATTCAGTGGGGGGGGCGCAGAATTAGAAAGGGTTGGACACCACTGCCATAGAGTCAGTCCAGACGCTGCCACGTTAAAAAGGGGTGTCAAATCCTTGATCATGTGCTTCTCCTCACAACATTCATCCAGCCAGCTCGACAATAATAAATAAGTAAGTAATACACAGTTAGGTACATCATCATCATCAATATTGCAAGCCTGACTCACAATAGTAACCAAGGAGACTAATTCCTACTTCATAACTCATCAATATCAATATTTAGGAATTCCCTCCCTTCTGAACCAGACCCAGAAAGTTACTCCTCCATGAAAAAAATTTGTCAAATTCAAGATCTATTCATTCTGAGTTGCCTGGACACATTACACTGAAAAGACTGGAGGTCATAGGCAGGAGGAAATACAGGGAAAAATTGATAGTTCCAGAGTTGACCTGAGGGGTAGATTAAGATGGTTTGGGTGTGTAGTGAGGATGGAAGATGACAACTGGGTGTGAAGGGTGATAGGTGTGAATGTTGAGGGTAGCGCTGTGAGAAGTAGACTGAAAAAGACCTGGGATGAGGTCATAGTGTGTGACCTCAGGGATATGGGACTGAAGAGGGAGGCTGAGGGAGGCTGCCAGAGATCAAGCACTGTGGAGAGCTGCCATTAGGTGACCAAGGCCAACACAAGCAAACACACTGGAGCCTGTATAAACAAGACAATTAAACAAGACAATTACAGCACCGATACAAGCAAACAAACTCATTATAATTAATCTTTACCTGGAAATTTAACCAGCTCTGCTCAACAATGGCCGCCACACGCTTCTCATATTCACGTCGGTTCTCTTGATAAAGCTGCGCGGCCAGACTGTTGGCCGGGGAATTAGGGTTCGGCTCATCCAACAACGACTGTAAACAAAGAAGGGTTGTTAGCGTCCATCATCATCATCACCACAATCACTAGAATAACGTTCATTTTTCATCATTATCCTAACTCTGCCTCACCACCAAAAATAACTAAAAGAACAATTATTAGTCATCATCATCATCATCATCACCCTTACTCCACCTAACCATCCACCTATCCTAGTACGGTACTTCTCAAAGTTTTAGCCTGCAGCCCACTAAATATTGCTGGCAGCGTTCCTGACCTCCACACTTCCCAACGTCTCACACACACACACACACACACACACACACACACCTATCTATGGCCACACGCCTTAATCCTGTAAGGGGTGGCCACAAGCAAATCGCCTCCATGTCACCCTGTCCCCTGCCACTTTGCTGCCCTGCCCCAACTCACACGACTCTATCTTGTATACCTCTCCACTCCATCCCTCCATCTCATCCTCAGTCTCTTCCTCCCTCTCCCCCCCTCCACCTCACTCACATACACTCTCCTCATCAGTCTCTCACTCTCCATCCTCTCCACATGGCCAAACCACCTCAGTGTGCTTCTCCTAACGCTTCCTATCACATCCACATCCACACCACAACGCTCCTTCACTTCCTCATTTGTCAGTCTCTCTCTCCATGTAACTCCACATGAAAACACACATATGTACTGGTACACATACAAATACTTACACACATACATACACATCCACACATCCCTTCACTTCCTCATTTCTCAGTCTTCCTCTCCATGTAATTCCACAAAAACATACACACAAACACTTACACATAGACATCCACATCTACACAACATTCCTTCACTTCCTCATTTGTCAGTCAGTCTCTCCATGGAACTACACATGAAAACACACATACACTTACAAATACATACATCATACACACACACACAAACATTTATCATACATACACACACACACACATCCACATCCACATCATAACACTCCACTTCCTTATTTGTCAGTCACTCTCTCCATGTAACTCCACAACTCTCAAATTACTCTATGTGTTACTGCATCACCGAAGACCAATGAGGGTACAACAATAGCACAACCCAAACCCGTCACCCAGTTCCCTCGGATGAAAACGCTCACTTGTATAGACGTAAGGATGGCGGCTACATCGTACGTGGGCGACCATCTGTTCTGTAGGATGTCCAGGCAGATCCCACCATCGGCGTAAACATTGGGGTGGAACATCTTGCTGACGAACTTGACTGTCGGTGGTTTGTTGGGGTACTCCTCTGTGAACTCCAGGGTTAACTTGAAGGTGCCGTCCTCGAAGGGGGTGTCATGTGGCCTGTCGAGAAGAAACGGGTGTAGCAACAGCATCAATACCCCTACTAGCGTCAATACTATCATCAACAATGCCCCTGCTACCATCATCATTATCAAGTGAGAGATTAACAAGAAGAGTGTTGTAAGATGGAGGGGGGAGGGGGAAGGGGAGGCCAAGGATGAGATGGAGCGATGGAGTTGAAAGGTATATAAGAGAGGGGGGTGTGAGCTGGGAGCAAGGCAGTGAAATGGTGGAAGACAGGGTGACATGGAGGCAATTTGTTTGTGGCCACCCCTTACGGGATTAAGGCGCCTGGCAATAGATAGATAGATGGGTAGACAGAACAGTGAACAGACTACAGAAACTCACCCAAAGATGACAGCGTTCCAAATCATGATATTATTTTCTGTGGGAGCGGCACTGACTCCAGCGGGTGGGTCCTGTTGCAACCTGAAAAAAATAGAGTTGATTTGTTGCATGACTGTAATAATAATAATAATAATAATAATAATAATAATAATAATAATGGCCAAACTGGAGTAGTAGTAGTTGTTGTGGTGGTAGTAGTAGCTGTAGTGTTTTTGAGTACCAGTGTGATGATTTAGCAAACGGACAAGGAAAGTACGATTATATATGTGATAGTTAAGCCAGGAAACCATTTACAGCGCTGGGTGGTAACCATATAACCAAACCATACGTGCTCCCTACGTGTCGACAAGTGGGTTGGTGGAGGGTTAGTGCCCCTCCCCGTAAAACAACTAACTCAAAGTCAAATGGCTACCCTTTGCGGGATTATGGCGTCTGGCAAAAGATAGATAGATAGATAGGTTAGGTTACGATAATATGGTTAGGTTAGCATAAAACAGGTTAGATAAGGATAAAGAAGACTGAGTTATGATAATTCAGGTTAGGTTTGGATAAATTTGCACTGATATGGGTAATTTCTTTTCAAAATAGCATTCTACGATGGCATCTGTCTTGTCGCCATCCACCACACAGTGCCATCTGTAAACAAACACATTTTTAAACATTTTTCGCAGCTTTTACAGGAAATGAAAAACACTGTGACTTGAAATATCCTTAACGAATCCCCTAAAGCACTAAGGAAAGGAAAACACACAGAGGAATATGCAAAATAAGGTGGTTATATTTCTCTGTAGTAGTAGTAGTAGTAGTAATGGCAGTTGTAGTAGTATTAGTAATAGACGAACCCAGTGGACTGCAGGCTGAAATTCCCCCTCTCCTGTAGCCCACTATCTTTCTTTTGGGGGAATGGGAGTTCAGGGACGTCTGTATAACCACACACACACACACACACACACACACACACACACACACACACAGTTCTATCCTAACCTAACTCACTGTACGTCAAACATAGGGATGAGAATGAATGACACACACACACACACACACACACACATGCACACCACACACACACACACACACATGCACACACACACACACACACACACACACACACAGTTCTATCCTAACCTAACTCACTGTACGTCAAATATAAGGATGAGAATGAATGACACACACACACACACACACACACACACACATGCACACACACACACACACACACACACACACACACACAGAAAAACCAGCTTTAATCCCATTTTAAGTTATTCATTGCAATCCTGGCCACAAATACTCAAACAGCTTCCAAAATCAGCTCAAATTTTTGATACAGAAATAAAAACACATTGCAAAATCGTATATATGATTAAATTAAAGCATATATTTAAGTAATGGTGTCATCGTCCTTATTTTATTACCATTCAAAATTATCTATTGCTATTTTGATCATGGTAAATTGCATAGCTTCCAAAATCAACCCAAAATTATATTCGAGAAGTTGAATTACGAAACAGGAAAATAAAAAAAATAATTATACCCAAGGATGATGCAACGTCACATAATATCATCAGAAATAATGATCTTTTGGCCATAATTAACAGCATAATGGCCTTCATTAGCCTGTGGGGCCATGATTCGAATCCCACTGAGCCTAATCCATTAATTTTTTGGGTCCTGGGAGGCAATTACGCCACTGGAAATTTTTATTTATAGAAACACAACAAAGGAATAGTTGAATATATTACTGCGTAGTTTGCCCTGACACCTGTACCACCTGGATAGGCAGAACCACGCCAAAATTCCCAATATTAAGAGAAATGGGTCATGGCGGGGAAATTAATGGCAAGGGAGGGATAATTTTGAATGGAAAGGCATAACAAGGTCAGCTGATACAAACTAACATGTCCTCCATTTTCCCCATAGACTCACCTCTTAAAATCCCTCATAAGTCTCCGTCTTGCCGGCGTAGACATCTTATTTAACTATTTTTTGACTAACTAAACACTATTCTACGCAAAAACTATTGACTAGCAGCTCCAGGTCGCCTCACACATGAATATAAAGCCCAAACCGTCGCCACTACACACAGCTCCTCAAGCTTTCCCAGGCCCGTGACGTCACTGCCCTATGATACCAGCAGCCACCACCAGGGAGCAAGGAGCATCGCCTTGCGTGATGATGATGATGATAATAATAATAATAATGTTAATGATGATGATGATGATGATGGTAGTGGTAGCCCTTGTGGTAGTAGTTGTAGTAGGCTGCTATACCGTAACTGCGATGGCAGCACTAGTAGTATAGGTAACCCTGCCCATAAAAATAGCTTGTGGTATTATATTATTTACTAGTAATGATAGTAGTAGTGGTAGTCCAATCATAGCCACATCAGTCATTTAAGGCAAGGGTGACCAACTGACCATCCTCACGCTTCCCTGAGTGGCGTTATGAGCAAGAAATCTCCCCATCTCTGTATGGTTACCTCCCAGCGAAATACGGTACATGGTTTCCTGTTACCTCACCCCATCCCTTCATCTCATCCTTGTTCTCCTCCTCCCCCTTGCTTAAGTACTCTTCTAGTCAGTCTTATTTCCTCTTCACTCCATCCCTTAATCTCATCTTTGGCCTACCCCTCCCCCTCAGTCATAAACAGTACTCCCTCTTCGACTCAGTCTCTCATTCCCCATCCTATCCACTCCATCCCTCCATCACCTTACCCTTCCCCTCTCCCCACACACACACACACACACACACACACACACACAAGGCTAATAATAAAACACCACACATAAGTATACCCTTTTTTTTACACGTCTCCACAAATAAATACCATTACAAATATAGCATTATATTTCCTATACAACAAAATTATAATATACTCTTGTCACTTCAAATTGTTCTTGATTTGTCCCTTGATTATATTTTCCTCTCATTTTCCTTCCTGATTTTTTTCCTTCACGTAGAGCTGCATTCTTTCCTACATATCCCTCAATCTTCTTCAGTTGTCTCTCTCTCTCATATACCTCTCCACTCCATCCCTCCGTCTCATCCTTGGCCTCCCCCTTCCTTCTATCCCCCTCCACCTCACTCACATACACTCTCCTCATCAGTCTCTCACTCTCCAGCCTCTCCACATGGCCAAACCACCTTAATGTATTTCTCCTAACGCTCTACATCATAGCACTTCTTTGTGACTAGTACCAGATGACAACTGAGTGTGGAGGGTGAGAGGTGTGAATGTCGACGGTAGGGTTGTGAGAGGCAGAACAAAAAAGACCTGGGATGAGGAGGCTGCCTGAGATTGAGCAGCATTGAGAGGATGGAGGATGACAACTGGGTGTGGAGGGTGAGAGGTGTGAATGTTGAGGGTAGGGTTGTCAGAGGCAGACCGTAACAGACCTGGGATGAGGTTCTAGAGTGTGACCTCAGGGATATGGGACTGAAAAGGGAGGCTGCCAGAGACTGAGCAGCATGGAAAGCTGCCAATAGGCAACCAAGGCTGAGTTGGAGGGAGGGCAGCCAAACAGAAGAGGGCAGGAGGACATGGAGGTGATTTGTCTGTAGCCACACCTAACAAAGATTAAGGCATCTGGCAACAGATAGATAGATAGATAGATAGACAGACAGATAGAAAGACAGAAACTGAGTCAAACTGTCAAATAATAATTACAATTATTAATCTTATGAATTAATTGAAAGGGAGACCTCTTTCACCCAGACAGGTCATGGCACATTACAATCCAGCCTCTACCACCTTGGAAGCTCCCTAACAGCTTTTCATGAGTGATTTATTTTGTTTTTTCCACCTTACTGTCCTCTTCTGTGATATGTAAATCCTTCCAATATCACCATACTCTCCATACAGCTCCTAACACCTTTTCCTAAGTGATTTACTTTGTTTATTACACCTTACTGTCCTCTTCTGTGTTACATAAATCCTTCCAATATCGCCATTCTCTCCATACAGCTCCATAACACTTTTTCCTATGTGATTTATTTTGCTTATTACACCTGTCCTCTTCTGTGTTACATAAATCCTTCCAATATTGCCATACTCTCCATACAGCTCCTTAACACTTTTTCCTATGTGATTTATTTCGCTTATTACACCTTACTGTCCTCTTCTGCGTTACATAAAATCTTCCAGTAATACCATACTGTATATACAACATACATATATATTAATCAGCCATATCCAAAAATAAATCACTTAGGAACAGGTGTTAGGGAGCTTCCTGACACGTTTCAGTGTTATTTGTACATTTCAGTGTATCAAATGTGACTTTCCTACTACTACTATCATCATCATCATCATCATCACTATCATCATTATCATCATTCTTGGCATGGCAGTGTGGTAGTGATGATGATGATGATGATGATGATGATGATGATGATGGTTGGCAGTCTGGATATGGTGGGGTGATGATAATGATGATATAATAATAATAATAATAATAATATTAATAATGATAATAATAATAATAATAATAGAATAATCATGATGGCTGAGGGAGATAGGAGAGAGAAATGAAAATGATGATAATAATAATGATAATAATAATAATAATAATAATAATAATAATCAGAGTACAACCATGAAAGCTGAGGAAGGAGAAGAAAGCATAGGAAATACAAAATAATGATGATAATAATAATAATAATAATAATAATAATAATAAACAGAGTGAAGAATCATAAAGGCTGAGGAAGGAAGCACAATGATAGAAAGTAAAAAATGATGACAATAATAATAATAATAATAATAATAATAATAAAAATAATAATAATAATAATAACTCATTTAGAGGGTACAGTCATGAAGGCCGAGGGAGGTGGGGCTGGGCAAGGGGTCAGGCTCGGAATCGGCCAGACGCTCGGAGAGAGAATCGGCACAACAATCACCCACGTCGTCCTCCCAACTGACGCTCGGCACAGGCGGTCGGAAGCCCCCACTCCCTGTGTGATAGAGGAACAGCATCATCATCAATCTCCCACTCCCTATTGACGTACAGCATCATCATCAATATCCAAAGCTTAGTCTTACTCATCAATATCATCATTATTAGCCTAACTTATTATTTAAATATTATTATGCATCATTCCATTACTACTACTACTATTATTACTACCACACAACTACTACTGCTACTACTACTACTACTATTATTACTACCACACAACTACTGCTGCTACTACTACTACTACTATTATTACTACCACACAACTACTGCTGCTACTACTACTACTACTATTATTACTACCACACAACTACTACTGCTACTACTACTACTACTACTATTATTACTACCACACAACTACTGCTACTACTACTACTACTACTATTATTACTACCACACAACTACTACTGCTACTACTACTACTACTATTATTACTACCACACAACTACTGCTGCTTCAACATTAACATATTCACTCTTATAGCAACTACCATCACCCCTGCTACCACCACCACTACCTACCCTGGTGTGGAGCGGTGGTACTGACGCTCTCCACCGAGTCGTTACTGCCCTCGGTTAAATTGCTAGGGGGGGGAGGGGGGGTCCGTCTCCGCCTCTTCAAGTCACTCAGCGGAACAGGGAGTCCGCCGGGCCACGAACCCCCACACGCCACCACCTCGTCAACTTCCAATCGCTGCTTCGTTATTGTGTTCCTGGAGAAAAAAATAATAATAATAATCGTATTCCTGGAATGAAAAATAATCATCACTGTTATCGTCAAGCCACTCCCTTGTCAACTTCTAATCGCTGCTTCGTTTTTGTCTATCTATCTATCTATTGCCAGACACCTTAATCCTGTAAGGGGGGGGGGGAACAAACAAATCGCCTCCACGTCACCCTGTCCCCTGCCATTTCACTGCCCTGCTCCCAGCTCACACCCCCCTCCCTCATATACCTCTCCACTCCATCCCTTCATCTCATCCCTGGCCTTCCCCTCCCTCTCTCCCCCTCCACCTCACTCACATACACTCTCCTCGTCAGTCTCTCACTCTCCATCCTCTCCACATGGCCAAACCACCTCAGTGTGTTTCTCCTAACGCTTCCTGTCACATCCACATCCACACCACAACGCTCCTTCACTTCCTCATTTCGTTTTTGTTCCTAAAATCTGCAGTGAAAGCAATGTAGGAATTACCTGGCCTTGGTGGTGATGGGAGCTGTGTAGGAGAGAATGGAGAGAGACTAACTAGGAGTGTGAGTGAGTGAGCTGGAGGAGAGACTAACTAGGAGTGTGTGAGTGACTTGGAGACTTTATAAACGAAGTGAAACGAGTCCTCACCAATTTGCAGCCAAAGGAGTACAGATATTACCTGGTCTTTGTGAGGATGGGAGCTGCATGGGAGAGACTAACTAGGAGAGTGAGTGACCTGGAGCCTTCATAACTGAAACAAAACAAATCTTTGCCAATTTGTAGGGAAATGAGTATAGATATTTACCTGGTCTTGGTGAGTATGGGGGCGGTGTGGTCGTCCGTGCTGTGGATGGAGAGAGAGTACAGGTTGGCTAAGTGACGCAGCTGGTCTCGATCTTTGTCTGTCATCGGACGTAAACGCAACTCACTCTGGCAAGGGTCCTGGCGGCGAAAAGCATCATCATTATTATTATTATTATTATTATTATTATTATTATCATCATCATCATCATTCTTCCCTCATCATCATCATTCTCATCATGTGCTTCTTTTCCTACTTCCTTCTTCTTCTTCCTCTTCTTGTTATTCTCCTCCTCCTCCTCTTCCTCCTCCTCTTCCTCTTCCTCCTCCTCCTCCTCTTCCTCCTCCTCCTCCTCATCATCATCATCATCATCACCATTATTAATATCATCACCACTCATTGAAATCTTAACATAACCCCTCTCTCCCTCTCCCACCCTCTCTCTCTCTCTCTCTGACCAGTCCCCAACCCTTGAGCAGCAACCCCAACTCCACAAACACACACCCACCTGTAAAAATCTGGACACTTTATCATTGACAGACGATACGATGCTGAATCCTGGCTTTCTGTCCCTCAATCTCCGCCTCCCTGCCCGAATTTCGCGTCTCTGTTGGGGAAGGGTTAGATTAGGTTGGGCTGTGTGTGTGTGTGTGTGTGTGTGTGTGTGTGTGTGTGTGTGTGTGTGTGTAGTAATTCTCAAGTTCGTTAGTTACATCAAGTTCGGACAATTTCTTAACACATCTACCCGTGGGATTTAGTCTGTCTCTCCCCTACTACCAACACAACAGATGACTACACACTACATGTCACCACTTCAGCACCAGTACCCACCATCCATACTAGGCTAATTCAGTATTGGTTAGTTTGTATGGCTCAGTATGCTGGTGTGGGCTTCCAAGCTCACCACTTACATTGAAGGTGTGAGCTTCCACTTCAAGACTTCGGGCGTTTGTCTACTCCGCCCCTCCATCTCATCCTTGGTCACTCCCTCCCTCCTACTCCACCCCTCTCATCCTCAATCTGCCCCTCCCTTTGCCTTGACATACTAACAGCACCACAACAGACACCGATTCTGTCGCTACTCACCAATGGTCTCTCTCTTAGCGTTTGGAATCCTTGGTCTGCCTCTCCCTCCTACTCCATCCCTTCACCCTCAATCTCTCCCTCTCTTCTACTCCATCCATCTCATCCTCGGTCTCCCCCTCCCCAAACACAGACAACAAATCCATCACTACTCACCAACAATCTCCCTCGTAGTTTTTGGAAGCTTAGCCTACTTCACCCCTCCCTCTCATCCTCGGTCTCCCCCTCCCCACCCTCCATCTCATCCTCGGTCTCCCCCTCCCCACCCTCCATCTCATCCTCGGTCTCCCCCTCCCCACCCTCCATCTCATCCTCGGTCTCCCCCTCCCCACCCTCCATCTCATCCTCGGTCTCCCCCTCCCCACCCTCCATCTCATCCTCGGTCTCCCCCTCCCCACCCTCCATCTCATCCTCGGTCTCCCCCTCCCCAAACACAGACAACAAATCCATCACTACTCACCAACAATCTCTCTCTCAGTTTTTGGAACCTTAGCCTGCAGGCCTGTTGGTTCTCGACGGACATTGTCTCATATCGCTCTTTGAACAGAGCCTGTGGAGGAAAGGATACGACACACTCATGCTGTTATGGTTAGCGCTCAACGTACACTACACTCGCTACAATCACTACACATGTGTTGTTAAGTACTCCTACACACACAGTAATACACACCCTTCCAAATCCAAACATACATTTGGCCAAAACAATCTTTCCACTGTACGTCTTCATTTCCGTGTACGTTTTGTTTCCTTTAGTTTATGAAGGCTCCAACATGCGTCGGCCTTGGTCCCCTGATGGCGGCTCTCCATGCCGCTTGATCTCTGGCAGCCTCCCTATTCAGTCCCTTATCCTTGAGTAATATACACGCTGCTTGATCTCTGGCAGCCTCCCTATTCAGTGCCTTATCACTGAGGTCACACTCTATGACCTCATCCCAAGTCTTTTTTGGTCTGCCTCTCACAACACAACCTCAACATTCACACCTCTCACCCTCCACACCCAGTTGTTGTCCTCTCCATGCTGCTCAATCTCTGGCAGCCTCCCAATTCAGTCCCTTATTACTGGGGTCACACTCTACAACCTCATCCCAGGCTTTAGAGTGTGATCTCAGGGATAAGGGACTGAAGAGGGAGGCTGCCAGAGATTAAGTACTGTCTACGTTACTCAGGGATAGGGGACTGATTAGGGAGGCTGCCAGAGATCAAGCAGCATGTATCTTTAAAAACAAAGCTTATTTTTATGTTGGATTAGAGAGGATGTATAATATTTTAATTTGTTAATCACTACACCCACAAAACAATCTCTTACTTAATTCAATACTCTTTTTACTCTAACTTGGCCTAACATTGCCATCTCTCCATCTTGAAGGCTGAGCTATTAGATTAACACTACAATATGATGCTAGTCATGAAGAAGTGCTACAGAAAGGATGAAGAAAATCTGGGCCAAGTTAAGATGAAGGAAGTACAAGAAGATGCATGAATAAGAGACTGACTAGGAGTGTATGAGTGAGGTGGAGAGGGAGCCTGGGGATGAGGGCAGCCTGACTATAGACAGATAGATAAATTGTGACAGACAGACAGACAGACAGCCAAAGACATAGGTAGATAGATAGATAGACATATACAGAGATTGAGAACTAAGAGACAGATAGATAGATACATAGGTTAAACCGACACATAAACAAACAGACAAACGCGCTTACTTTGGCCGAGGACGATAACCCGATGTCGTTGTCGTTCCACCAGGACAGTCGGCCAGCGGGGGTCCTCTGCCGGGCTGGTACGGGGGCGCCCGGAACGCCATAAACAGGGTCGGGCTCGGCAAACCAGTCACTCTGCTCGTCGTCCGCCTCCCGCCCCTCATCACAGGTATATATGCCTGTCTCACTCTCGCTGGAACTCTCGCTTGTACTGTGTTCCCTGAGAGAGTGAGAGAGTGAGAGAGGGAGAGAGTGAGAGAGGGAGAGAGTGAGAGAGGGAGAGAGGGAGAGAGTGAGAGAGGGAGAGAGTGAGAGAGGGAAAGGGAGAGAGTAAGAGAGGGAGAAGTATTATTATTATTATCATTATTACTATTATTATTATCATTATCTCACTCAAACTCCTGCTTGTATTGTGTCCCTTGTATAGCCTAACTGACAAAAGCTCTCTCTCTCTTTCTCACACACACACATACACACACACACACACACACACACACACAGGAACAGTACGCAAACACACACATTCCACTATAATATGCCCACAGACACCACAAAACACACAATCACCAAACACACACAGACACCACAAAACACACAATCACCAAACACACACAGACACCACAAAACACACAATCACCAAACACACACAGACACCACAAAACACACAATCACCAAACACACACAGACACCACAAAACACACAATCACCAAACACACACAGACACCACAAAACGCACACACAAACGTACATATTAGCCTCATCGGAGTAGTCATAATCCATGCTATCCTCCGTCCCAGGCTGCGATGAGCGGTGGAGGCGGAGGCTGGGGTGGTGAAGGTGTGATGAGTACCGGCGGTGGTGGTGGTGGTGGTGATGATGATGATGCACATTCCCGCCACACCACTCGGCACTCCGCTCCCGCCCCCTCTTGCGTTTCCCGGCAGAGATCGCGAGGTACCTATGGGGTACTGACATCAGCCTGTGGTCCATTGGGTTCCCATTGTATTTTATCAATCTTTCTATCTATCTATTTATCTAACTATCTACCTATCTATGGCCAGACGCCTGTATTACGATGCTTTAATTAGTCTGAAGATTTTACTAACTGCCTACATTCTATCTATCTATCTATCTACCCGATCATCGTAAAATCCCGCACACTCACCTGTTTTCCGAATCAGGTGACTGTCGAAGCACCTTTTTCTTGCGATTCACCGCCGACATCAACCCAGCGGAGGACGGATTGATGGCGGCCTTGTTGATGGGGGGCGGGGTGTGCATGGGGGCGGGTGGAGGGGGCGGGGGGGTGGCGGCGGAGGTAGAGGGGGACGGCACCTCCGGGTCCAGCGCCAAACGCTTACATTTTCTCCGTCTGTGCGAAGAATCATTGATACTAGAAGACATTAGAACATCATCATCAACGACAACAATGCCTTAACGCTATCAATATCATCATCAACATCCATCTCCTCATCATCTTAACCACTATCATCATCATCATCATCATCACCAATCATCTCCTCATCATCTTAACCACTATCATCATCATCATCATCATTACCAATCATCTCCTCATCATCTTAACCACTATCATCATCATCATCATTACCAATCATCTTAACCATTATCATCATCATCATCATCATCATCATCATCATCATTACCAATCATCTTAACCACTATCATCATCATCATCATCATCATCATCATCATTACCAATCATCTCCTCATCATCTTAACCACTATCATCATCATCATCATCATTACCAATCATCTCCTCATCATCTTAACCACTATCATCATCATCATCATTACCAATCATCTTAACCATTATCATCATCATCATCATCATCATCATTACCAATCATCTTAACCACTATCATCATCATCATCATCATCACTATCATCATCAACATTATCGTCATCATCATCAATGCCTTAACACTATCATCATCATCATCATCATCACCATCACCATCCATCTCATCATCATCTTACCTACAATCATCATCATCATTATTATTATTAACCAAACTTTCATTGTCATCATCATCATCTTTCTCCTCATCATCATTCAAACTCTCCCTCCCTTTCTCTATCTCTTGTTAGTGTCATGATCTCTGTAATTACCCAGTCTCTCTCTCTCTCTCTCTCTCTCTCTCTATCCAAACTTGCACTATCATCATCATCATCATCTTTCTCCTCATCATTTAGACTCTCTCTCTCTCTCTCCCTACCTTCTGTTATGGGGTCGTGATGGAGAGAAGTTTTCGTTGACAGAATCGGACTCCACGAGATTTGCCGACGCACGATGATGGTGGTGGTGGTGGTGGGGGAGGGGCTGGGTGCGGTGCCTGGGCTGGCTGGGGGGACTAAGGTCGTCAGAATCGGTGAGCGGAATTGACGACTTATTATCCTGCGACAACAACACCTCGCCCAAACTACTGGACGAATCATCGCTTTGATTTCCCCGAGTAACAGACAGACCTGGAAGATATACGACGCTGGGTTAACTGAATCTCCTTGCTTACTAGTCTGTTGCCATGGTTACTAATCTATCTATCTATTACTATATCTATCTATCTGTTTTATTAAAGCCATTATAAATGAATACAGAAATATGATGACAGAGAGAAGTGTATGGATGGATGAAGAGATACATGAATGAATGAATGGATGGAGGAAGGAAGGAAGGAAAGAAGGTAGGAAGGAAAGAAGGTAGGAAGGAAGGAAGGAAGGAAGGAAGGAAGAAAGGAAGGCAGGAAAGAAGGAAGGAAGGAAGGAAGGAGGGAGGGAAGGAAGCAAGCAAGATGGGAAACAAAGGAAGGAAGGAAGAAAGGCAGGAAGGACTGAATAGATAGACAGACAAAGTGACATATAGATAGATAAAAGAATGACTGAATGAAAAAGTGATCTGATAAACGAAAAAGAGGATAAACAAACAGACAAACACATGAACAAAAGAATGAATAAACAGATGAATGAATGAACAAAAGAATGAATGAACAAGTGAACAGATGAAGAGATGAATGAATGAATAAGTGAACAGATGAACAGATGAATAACAGGATGAATGAACAAATACTCCATCACATACACAGGTGAACGGATAACCCTTCTCAGGTAAACCCATAATTTTATCCTTACTTAGGTAATGTGGGGTGTGTCAGACCCCAATCTTTAAAAAATCATCAAAAATACTTACAACAAATTTATTGAAACAATCACTTTTACACAGCTCCTGTAAGCCTTTTCCTTCAATTTAGTGCAAAATGTATGGAAATATAAGTGACGAAATAGTTTATGGAAAATTAAATGAAGAAACATTGACAAGTTTTATCTATCTATCTATCTATCTATAGCCCGACGCCCTAATCCCGCAAAGGGTGGCCGCAGACAAAACGCCTCCAAGTCACTCTGTCACCCACCATTTGACTCCCCTCCCCTCAACTCACACCCCCTCCCTCATATACCTCTCAACTCCATCCCTCCACCTCATCCTCGGTCTACCCCTCCCTCTCCCTCCCTCCACCTCCCCTACATACACCCGCTTAGTCAGTCTTTCATTCTGATATTAGTGGCTGCCATACCAACACTGATATGTTCCACCAGTGTCTATCATTGCAGCTGTACAGTAATGGCCAATGTTTCTGTAAGCAGTAAGAGAAGAACGTCATACAAAAAAAAAATTTGTATGGAAGATATCTATATGGGAAAATAATCACAGGTTAGGTAAAGTGGGGGACCCCAAAGGCCCTTTATCGCGACAACAGAGCCAGATCCCGAACTGACCCCATCACCTCCTTAAACTAGTCTACTAGTCAGGAAGGTGGAGGGTAAACCAGATCCCAAGGCCTTATAGTAATATATGAAACAACACTAAGAAAGTAACGTTGGGTCTGGTTAGTACTTGGATGGGTGACCGCCTGGGAACACCAGATGCTGTTGGCATCCCTACGTGTCAAGTGGGGTTGGTGGAGGATTAGTGCCCCTCCCTGTAAAACAATTAACTCTAAGCCCTTGGCCACCCCGTTTGGGATACATGGCGTCTGGCAATGAATGAAAAAAAACACTAAGAAGAGTAGTGTTGTGTGCCACAGACCTCACATTACCTGAGGAGGGTTACACAAGTGAACAGACGACAAGGTAAACAAGCGACCGTCTAACCCAGATTATTGGCCAGCTTCACCCTGCGTTTATATCCTCGTCTTTTGCGATGGTACTGTGGAAGCTGCGACTCATCGAGGGCGTGGGTGAGGTCCGAGACAAGAGCATCCATCTTGTGGCGTAAGGTCACCACCGGCACCACTCCTAGCCGATCTCCAACCCCACTCGCCATACCACTGGGGGGGGGAAACAGAAAAAAAAACAAAAAATAAACCAACAATAATACCCTATCTATCTATCTATGGCCTAACGCCCTAATCCCGCAAAGGGTGGCCACAGACAAAACGCCTCCAAGTCGCTCTGTCACCCACCATTTGGCTGCCCACCCCCAACTCACACCCCCCTCTCTCATATACCTCTCCACTCCATCCCTCCACCTCATCCTCAGTCTTCCCCTCCCTCCACTTCACCTACATAAAATATATGAATAATAACTGTCATCATCATCAACACCACCACCATCCTCCTCCTGCTAACCCTAATTCCTATTATCATTATTGTATATCTCATCAGGCTACCATTATTATTATTATTATTATTATTATTCAAAATCTCATTATTATCATCATCATCCAGCATCTCTCCTAGTCAATCCCCACTCCCACTCACCATATCACTAAGTAGTCATTATAATTATTATTCTAAATCAAATTACTACCATCATCATCATCATCATCATCATCATCACCCTGCTATTTTTGAGGTTCCATGTTCAGAGAGAAAGAGAGAGAGAGAGAGAGAGAGAGAGAGAGAGAAAGAGAGAGAGAGAGAAAGAGAGAGAGAGAGAGAGAGAGAGAGAGAGAGAGAGATTGTGGATCCATAAAATTCAACTAAGCCTTGTTATGAGGACAGAATGAGTCTCCTTGGTTACTATTAAAAAATTTTGCCCTTCACTATAGTTATTTTAATTTCATCTGATAGAACTGAGCCACTATCATGCCTCAAATACTCAGCTATGGTTGGGTTGGAATGAGTCTCCTTGGTTACTAGGCAAAGGAAGGTTTTTGTGGGCATAAACTTCAATGATGGCCCTTGTTATGAGGCAGAAATGAGTCTCCTTGGTTACTAGTCAAACCAGCCCTCCAATATGACCACCTATGACTAAGAACTGAGCAGACACGTAAAAATAGTGAAAATGAAAAATAAATTCGTCTGCAGTAACTAGGCTTAAATTAGACGCGTTGTCAGAATATATGAGTTAATGGCGACTATTTAACCACATTAATCGAATAAACTCGCCATTCTGCTGAGGATAAAGTAAAATATACAATCAGGCAGAGGCTAAATACCCATCCTTCTCAGCTCCCAAAATGGATGACAGATTAGGATTAGGGACACCTTATTTCAGGGCTATAAAACCATGCCAGATAGTACCGCCCACATATATTTTACCTCCATGCACTGGGAGCCTCTATTCCAGCATGTAAAAGCTGCCACCGAGACGCAGGGGCCTTAATTGCAGGGATAATTGGCTCCACGACTCCACATCGATTCCTGCCACAGGGTCACTCAGGTTCCAATACTATGCCGGCCCAATGTTGTTGTCAGCGTTGCCATTGTTACGCTGTTTTCGTTAACTTGTCGCTATTTTTATCTACACAGCCAATCTATCTATTTATCGATCTATCCCGCGGCGCCACGGTTTGTTCCTGGGGCTGGCAGCTACTATTCGGGGAAATGGTTAGGATTTTTGACATGGGGTTGCCATTGCTGGAGATAAGCACATACCAGGGGGCCCACCGCCAAACGTAACGCTTGTAACGCTGACTTGTGGTTATTTTTATCCACCTAGCTTATCTAATCTCATCTGAGCATCCCTCCCGCCCTCATCACCCCATACCCACAGAGGCCCCTATAGAAACAGAGACTGAACAACCAATATTTTCCGCTGCTCACTGACTGGGCCATGAGATTTTGGTGCAAGTGTCTCATAGCCCGGGTGTTGGCTGACTGCAGAATCTACTATGGCAAAGCAGGAATCTTCAAAAGCGCTTAGCTCAACTATAAAACGCGCTGAACTATAGATGAACAGTTCAAATTGTCGAGCTAAATTGGACTTCAAAACGCGCTAGATATAGAAGAAAATCTAAAATTTTTTTGGCGCTAAATCATTATGAAGAGCACTAAATCTAGCGCCAAAAACACCAAGTTGGCAACCCTGCCTGCAGATTCATCTAAAAATACATCTCGTCATCTGCTGTGATACATGATTGGTTGATGAATAAAATGCCGCTATAATTGTAGTATATGTTGTTAATTTGAGCTAATGAAGATTCCCGTTTTAATCTTCACCTCTACTCATCATCAGTCCGAGATAATCGCCGAATTATAGTGGTGACAAAACCTCTCCCTTGGTTGGCGCCAAATGTTCGATGTGTGCTCTTTTGCTGGTGCTTTCTTGCCCTTATTAATGGACTGATTGGCCTGCAGCAACACTCATGGACCTTCTGTGCGACTTTTTCCGACTCCCTTGTGATCCACCATGAGGGAAATTACGGGATATCAAGGTGAAGAGGGAAGCTGGTCTGCGGGAAATGTCGTCAACGGTCGTCAACCTTGCTAAGTAAGTTTATTTAAATATCATGTATGTATTTAGCCCACAACCACTTAGGAAGGTGTGCCTAGATAATATCCCAATGGAAGCCACTTTACCACAGTTATGCATATCAAGGAAAACAGCAGTCTTTAGACTCAACCATTCCATCAAATTTGAAAACCGCGGGCAAATCACTGCGTCGTCTGGCAACTCTTTGACACTTCGAAATAAATCTAACTAATACATGGAAGAAACTCACATCTTTATACAGCTTGACCTATTAAGAAAGCACCATTTGTCCAAGTATAGCACGACATGTTCAAAAATGCGCCATAAAAAGATGAAAAGCAGTTTAAGCAGGTGTTATCCAGCAGCGATCCCTGGGCTAGAGTTACGCCCACCATGCATCCATTCACTGCACGAATATGACGGGGCCCTCACCTCTCTCTCTCTCTCTCTCTCTCTGGTAAATGGGAGACTGACGAGGAGAGTGTGAGTGGGGTGGAGGGGAATAGGATGAGGAGAGAGGATATGGTGGAGATGTAGCGAGGAGGATGGGGAATGAGAGACTAACTAGAAGAGTATGTGACTGAGGGAGAGAAGGAGACCAAGGATGGGATGGAGAATGAGAGACTGACGAGAAGAGTGTATGTGTGAGGAGGGGGAGACCAAGGGTGAGAAGGAAGGATGGAGAGAATAGAGAGACTGACAAGAAGAGCGTATGCGTATGTGAGTGAGGCGAAGGGGGAGACCGAGGATGAGATGAGAGGGATGAGGGAACGATATGAGAGGATGGTGTGAGTTGGGGGAAGGGCAGACAAATGGCAAAGGATAGGGCAAGATGGAGGTGATTTGTTTGTGGCTACCCCTAATAGGACTAAGCCATCTGGCCACACAGTAGATAGATAGATAAAATGACTCTTGTTCGTTTCCATTCCTTCACTTCCTCATTTGTCTGTCTGTCTCTCCACATAACTCCACATTAAAAGACACACATGTAAGGAGGGGTAGACTGAGATGGTTTGGGCATGTGGAGAGGATGGAGGATGACAACTGGGTGTGGAGGGTGAAAGGTGTGAACGTTGAGGGTAGGGTTGTTAGAGGCAGACTGAAAAAGACCTGGGACGAGGTCATAAAGTGTGAACTCAGGGATAAGGCACTGAATAGGGGGGCTGCCAGAGATCAAACAGTGTGGAGAGCCGCCATTAGATGACTAAGGCTGACATGTACAAGCACATTGGAGCCGTTATAAATGATGTACAAAGCTGCAAGAGGATTGGAACAAATGGAGAGAGATCTTTTTGTGTTGGATCAGGGCAACAGACAATGGGTTAGAGTGGAAACAGATACATTCCCTACAAGACAGGCACAGAAATATACTGTTAGGTCCCCATCCCACACTGCCACGGCTCGAACAGCAGTAGGACAGTATAGGAAGGATGTTGCCTAGTGAGTTGTTCTTCCTATGGTCAGCCTTTCAGTGTACAACACAGTTTAGCACAAATGTTGTCAATAAACACTGGCTTCTTAACATCAGTCTTTATTTTCCAAGTAATTACACTTAATCCTTGCCAACTAGGGGAGAGCAGTGATGATTGAGACTCTTCTTCAAAAGATATTTCTAACAATTCAGGTTTAAGCAGTAGTGTAATCGTGTTTTATGTTAAAATGTTCTTTCACCATTTGGCTCTTTTGCATGATCATTTCAAACCCTCAGCTCTTGTTAGTTTTAAGCTACACTGAGACACCATATAAACTGCTGGATGATAACCATGTAAGTATATAACGAAGTGAAGCCTACTATGGGGCCCCTGTTAACTGGGTACATATGTAAATGCAGTGTCCACCCAGGAACCAAACCACCACACATCCCCATGCCTTGCTGTGGTGAGGTGCTGCCAGCCACAAGGGAACATCAGCCACTGCACACGACAGTCCTGCAGGGGTGGTAGCTGGCCTGTTGCTCTAATATGCTTGCATGCATCAACCGTGGTCACTTAATGGCAGCTCTCCATGCTTCTCCATCTCTAGCAGCTGCTCTGTTCAGTCCCTCACCCCTTTGGTCACATTGTATGGCCACATCCCAAGTCTTTTTCAATCTGCATGTATGCTGCTCTATATCCAGCAGCCTATTTATTCAGTCCCTTATCCATGAAGTCACACTCAATTACCTCATCCCAGGTCTTTTTTTGGTCTGCCTCTCACAGCTCTACCCTCAACATTCACACCTCTCACCTCCACACCAAGCTGTCATCCTTCCCATCTATCTATAGCCAGACACCTGAATCTCATAAGGGGTGGCCACAAAAAAAATTACTTCCACGTCACCCTGTCCCCTGCCATTTCACTACCCTCCTCCCAACTTACACCCCCCTTTCTGACATACCTCTCCACTCCATCCCAGATCTTCCCCTCCCTCCACCCCACTGACATACACTCTCCTAGTTAATCTCTCCCTCCTCTCCACATGGCCAAACCACCTCAGGGTATTTCAGTATAAAATGAGGAAGGAGAAAATGGCCGTACCATATCTTTACAAGCATTTTTATTTTAAAGTTACAATAATTAAAGCATTCTTGGTACAAAATGGTATCACAAAATAGTATCACAGAACGAATCAATCACAGGCCTACGTCAAGTCCCTGAAACTCAAAATATGTAACCTTCTTCTATGGAAAGAGAGAGAGAGAGAGACAGAGGGAGGGAGAGAGGGAGAGACAGAGACAGAGACAAAGGGAGAGAGAGAGAGAGAGAGAGAGAATCCATGGACTTATTTCAAACTTAAGCAAATCAATCTTATCATCCTCTGCACATACGATATTAAACAACACTTAAGAGTAATCCTATACGTTTCATAATCATATACATATACATATACAGAAATCAAGAGTAATATAGCCAGTATTAAACAACCATTATTATTAATACCATCAACATTCATCATCATCATCATCAAAATCATCACCACCACCACCATCATCAACACCATCATCATCCATCCTCATCACCACCACCATCATCATCATCAACATCATCATCATCCATCCATCCATCCTCATCACCACCACCACCATCATCATCATCATAACCACTAGCACCACTCTCCTCCTCCTCCTCCTCTCAGCAGACAAAGCCACTGGTCCAAATGAAATTCCTTCAACAGTACTTAAACATTACTCCTCAGCGTTGGCTCCTGTATTAGCAAAATTTTTCCGCTTATGCATCCGTACCTCAATTTTTCCAGCCCCTTCGAAAGAAGCAAATATCCATCCTGTTCCTAAAAAGGGGGCATTGATCTTCTCAAGGAACGGGACCCTAACCCAGCCAGGAGTGGGACAGCTGCCCATGGTATTTCCCAAGCCCTCAATGTCTACAAAGAAATCTAAGAGTCAAAGAAAAAGCTGGCAAAACAAACCACAATCAAGAGCTTCTTCAAAAGTTCAGCCAGCTCTTCGACCTCTGACTCATCCACCTCTGCCCCTGCTGGGTCATCCATCTCTGCCCCTGCTGAGCCATCAACCTCTACCCCTCCTGAGCCAACCACCGGTGCTAAGTCCGCCACAGTTGCCAGCTTCTTCTAATGTGTAGCCAAACCTTCGACCTCTAACTCACCCATCTCTGCCCCTGAAACATCCACCTCTACTGTCCCTGCCAGCTCTTCACCGCCATCAACCCCATCCTCCCATGTCAAACCTTCCATAGACTGTTAAGTGTTCTGAGTGAAGAGGGAGTGAGGAGTGAGGGTTTACGGTGCCGGGATGAGTTTGTGTGACACGGAAGTTTTATAAGTCAGTGTTTATGAAAATGTATCAAATTCTAAGTTGGATGTGTGTTTTTCATTGCTTTGCCATTGTTATCATTAAAGCAGAGCACTTAAAACATCTTTTATCTACTGCCTCCCTTGTCAAACCTTCCGTCGATTGTTTAGTGTTTTGGGTGAAGAGGGAGTAGGAACGAGTGTTTACAATGCCGGGACGAATTTGTGCGACACGTATGTCTATCTATCTCTATCTATCTATAGCCAGACGCCCTAATCCCGCAAAGGGTGGCCGCAGACAAAACGCCTCCAAGTCACTCTGTCACCCACCATTTGACTACCCTCCCCCCAGCTCACCCCCCCCTCCCTCATATACCTCTCAACTCCATCCCTCCACCTCATCCTCGGTCTACCCCTCCCTCTCCCTCCCTCCATGTATGTACACGTATGTACAGCACATAAAACATCTTTTATTTATAAAATATGTGGTACAGTATAGTTTAAGGGCACATAAATATGAGTCTAGGAACGCATCCCTAGTTTTCCCATTAAACCTTAAGTTCAGTATACGATTGCTCAATTTACGATTGCCTATTCAGGAACGAAACCCAATCGGATCGCGAGGGAGACCTGTACGGTGCTGCTGCTCCTTTGCAGAGGGCTCCCTCAGTGCTGGAGATGATGCAGGGTGCTTGGGAGGCATGGCGAAACAATGAGAAAAGGTGAAGGGCTGCGAAAATATCCTCACGTACAGCGAGGATGTGAGGAGAGGAGGGACGTGGACTCAACTAAGAAGCGTGCAAAAATTTGTTTACAAGAGAGGAGTTAGTTCGTTTTCTCTCGGCACTCGTAGAAACAGGGTTTTCATTGTATTTAGCCTGGTGTAAATTTTCTTCAGACTCTACTGGGAAGATAGTTGTGTCTTTCGTTGTACATTTACCGATAAATAAATCAATCTAACAGTACTTGTGTTTTGTTTTCGCCACATTAATCATGATTTCAGACTATTCAGGCACTTCTTCACACCACATAGTCTGGATAATCAGGCCACCTCTGCATTTCCTTTCGTATCAAGTATTGATTTTCGTATCATCAAGACAGATATTTTTGTACTGTGGAATTTGTCCTATATTAATCGATTTCGTACCATCCAATTTTCGTACTTCGGGTTTTCGTATTTCAAGGACTCACTGTACATACACATTTACAGTAATCAAGAGTAATATAATAACAACCATCATCATTATTATCATCAACATCCATCATCATCATCACCACCACCTTCCTCATCATCATCATCATCATCACCACCACCTTCCTCCTCATCATCATCATCATCACCACCACCTTCCTCCTCATCATCATCATCATCACCTCCACCTTCCTCCTCCTCATCATCATCATCACCATCACCACCATCACCACCATCATCCATATCACCATTTTCACCACCACTACCACCACTCTCCTCCTCCTCCTCCTCATCGTCATCATCATCATCATCATCATCATCCGAAAAGAAAACTCAGTATATACATAAAATGGCCCTTGCTTTGTTCATACTAGGCAGAAAAACAAACACATAAAACGCAGAGCATACTAGAAAAAAAATCAATGAGACTTACATACTAAAATCTACGGCATACTAGGAAAAGAAATCAATTAAACTTACATACTAAAATTCAGGTACATGACACAGACCATACTGGGAAAAATAATCACCCTCTTACATACTAAAATCTATGGCATACTTGGAAAAAAAATCATTCAAATTTACATACTAAATTGAGGTACATGGCACACTAAGACCATATTGGGAAAGATAATCGTCCTCCTCCTCACCAATCATATGAAAAAAATCTTCTATCTATCTATCTACTGCCAGACGCCTCAATCCCGTATGGGGTGGCCACAAACAAATTGCCTCCACGTCGCCCTGTCCCCCGCCATTTCACTGCCCTGCTCGCAACTCACACCCCCCTCTCTCACATACCTCTACACTCCATCCCTCCATCTCATCCTCAGCCTCCCCCTCCCTCTCCCACCCTCCACCTCACTCACATACACTCTCCTCGTCAGTCTCTTACTCTCCATCCTCCCAGCTCACACCCCCCTATCTCATATACCTCTCCACGCCATCCCTCCATCTCATCCTTGGACTCCCCCTCCCTCTCCCACCTTCCACCTCACTCACATACACTCTCCTTGTCAGTCTCTCACCCTCCATCCTCTCCAAGTGGCCAAACCATCTTTACTATTAATAGACACAAAACAGCATTGCCTTCTTCAGACTGGGAGAAAAATAAATACAGTATATCACATAAGGAATAGACTTAAAACTAATGCTTACAATATACTGGGGGAAAAACACAGAAAATGGGTACGTATATGGAACACACTTGAGGGTGATGGCGGTCAGGTGGGATATGAACTTACTCTCATTTATCATTTTATTCGGCTATTGTGGTAGTGTGGTTATTGTGGTAGTAGCTAGTAAATAGTTTCCTAGTGTACAGGAAACCATCTGGCTTGTCACTCAGTACTGAGTCACCCACAGGCAGAAGGAAGAAAGAATGAAGGAAAGAAAGAAGAGGGAGTGTAAAGCCACCCACAGGCAGAAGGAAGAGAAAAGAATGAAGGAAAGAAAGACAGAAGAGGGAGTGTAAAGTCACCCACAGGCAGAAGGAAGAGAAAAGAATGAAGGAAAGACAGACAGAAGAGGGAGTGTAAAGTCACCCATAGGCAGAAGGAAGAGGAAAGAATGAAGGAAAGAAAGACAGAAGAGGGAGTGTAAAGTCACCCATAGGCAGAAGGAAGAGGAAAGAATGAAGGAAAGACAGACAGAAAAGGGGGTGTAATGTCACCCACAGGCAGAAGGAAGAGGAAAGAATGAAGGAAAGAAAGACAGAAGAGGGAGTGTAAAGTCACCCATAGGCAAACGGAAGAGGAAAGAATGAAGGAAAGAAAGACTGATGATGCAGTACTGCTTGCAAATACCAGACAAGAACTTGGTAGACTACTGCAGAGTGTTGCTGTCTGTGAACGTCGTGCCTTGAGAGTAAATGTAGAAAAGAGTAAAGTGATGGTTATGAGAGAGAAGCTGACTCCCAGTGTGATGTCACAGTGAATGGTGAGAGACTGGAATTGGTGAGAGAGTTCAAATACCTGGGTACAGTGACAGAAAAGAGAGGAAAATGTGCAAAAGAAGTGGAAAGTAGAGTGACACAAGGAAGAAAGGTAGCTGGTGTAATGAAGGTCTTGATAAGAAATAGGGGCTTGAGTGTTGCAGCTGCACGAGGCTTACATGAAGGAGTGTTAGTGCCAACTTTAACATATGGATGTGAGACAATGATATGGCATGAAAATGAAAAGTCAAGAGTAAGAGCAGTGGAGATGGGACTGCTGAGGAATGTATGTGGAGTACAGAGGGTGGATAGGATACGAAATAATGTGATTCGTGAAAGATGTGGAGTGAGGAAGTCAGTGGACACCAGAATTGAGGAGAGTGTACTGAGATGGTATGGTCATGTGGAGAGAATGGATAACAACAGAGTGGTGAAAAAGGTACATCTGAGAGAATTTGAAGGAGGGAGGAGGTGAAGCCGGCCAAGGAGATGGTTGAGGGATATGGTGGATGAGTGTGTGAGAAAGAGAGGTTTGGAAGTCGGTGAGGCTAGGGGACTGACAAGAGATCGAGCTGGCTGGATGAATGTTGTGAGAAGAAGTGCATGACCAGGGATTGGACACCCCTTTTTTATCTATCTATCTATCTATTGCCAGACGCCTTAATCCCGTACGGGGTGGCCATAAACAAATCGCCTCCACTTCACCCTGTCCCCCGCCATTTCACTGCCCTGCTCCACACTCACCAACCCCTCTCTCACATAGTTCTCTACATCATCCCCATCCACATGTGGAAATATTTGTACTGAGACAATTACATACGCTTCTGTGTAGCCACGGAGAGGGACTTGGGTATTTGGCCTATCAGATACAGCCAGGATGGAGGGGAATTTAAGGACTAAGCCATTAGATTTGGTGGTGGTAGTAGTGGTGGTAGTAGTAGTAGTAGTCATAGCAGTAGTACAGTTGCAATAGAAGTAGTACCTTATGTCCTTTGAGCTGCTGCCCTGGGTGGTACTAGTGTCCTAGGCGGTGCTAGGGCCTTCAGTGCTGGTGCTGGCTTCTGGGCTGGGAGGAGGAGTGTTGCACGAATGGAATGCTTCTTTATACAACTGCCATGCCTCCAACACAGCTGATTCTTCAAATCTGCCAGTGTTCATTCTCGTAATGAATCTCTGAAGGAAAGGGAGAGGAAAATTAATCTATCTCTATCTGTCTTTCTATATTTCTGCCTGTTGATTTCTTGAGAGTGGAAAGGTTACAAGAGGATGAGAAAAAGGCAGAGTATAAGAGAGAAGTGGAGGAACGATTGGGCAAATATGAATTGGAGCAGATGGAGGACGTGGAAGGTGTGTGTAAGATACTTACAGAAGAAATATGTGCAGCATGTGATGTGGTGTGTGGAAGGAAGAGAAGACGGAGGGGGGTGCAAGGAACAGAGTGGTGGACTGAAGAGGTGAGACAGGCTGTGGCACAAAAGAAGAACGCATACAATGAATGGATGAGAAATAGGGGCGTGGAAGAAGCTGAGAGGGGAAGAGAGAGTTATATGTAGAAAGAAAGAGAGAGGTGAAAAGATTAGTAAGAGAGAGTAAGAAGAGAGTGGATGAGGAATTTGGAAGGAATTTGCGTGTAAAGTGGAGGGACTGTAAGAAAATGTTCTGGAAAGAAGTGAAAAGAGTAAGACAGGGTGGAAGTGAAGTTAGCAGGGGAGTGAAAGATAAAAATGGTAGATTACTAGTGGAGAAGGGAGAAAAAGTGAGCAGATGGAGAGAACACTTTAAGGAATTGTTGAACGTGGAGGATGGAAGTAATGCGAATATAAGTGGCTGGGGAATGGCTGGGAGAAGGAGGGAGGTGAGAAGACAGGAAGAAATCAGTAGGATAGAAGTTGTGGAAGCAATGAAGAAAGTTAAATTGGGGAAAGCCCCAGGAATTGATGGAGTGTGTGGTGAAATGCTGAAGCATGGGGGAGAGATAGTAGTAGAATGGATGTGGAAGATGTGCAGATTGGCCTGGGAGGAAGGTAGAGTCCCGGAGGATTGGAAGTCAGGTATAATTATTCCCTTGTACAAAGGAAAAGGGGAAAAAGAAGTGTGTGGTAATCATAGGGGCATTTGTCTTCTTAGTATAATAGGAAAAGTGTATGGTAGGATACTTATTGACAGAGTTAGAGAAAGAATAGAGGAATTAGTTGGAGAAGAACAGGGAGGCTTTAGGAAGGGAAGAAGTTGCGTAGATCAGATATTAATTCTTAGATCTTTAGTGGAAAAGTTTCTAGAGAAGGGAAAAAAGTTGTATGCGGCTTTCATGGATTTGGAGAAAGCATATGACAGGGTGGATAGACAAGGATTGTGGAAAGTATTAAGAATATATGGAGTAGATGGGAAGTTGTTGAGTGCTGTGAAGAGTATGTACGATGGTGCGAAGGCTGCAGTGCGTGTGGATGGTGAACTAAGTGAATTTTTCTCTTTGGAGGTTGGGTTGAAACAGGGATGTGTCATGTCTCCATGGTTGTTCAATCTGTTCATGGATGGGGTAATAAAAGAGGTACAAGGTAGGGTAGTGGATGTTGGAGTGGCCCTGGTGAGAGAGGATAGTGTTTGGAAACTCCCTGTACTGTTGTTTGCAGATGATACTGTATTGTTGAGTGAAGACGAAGGGGAGCTGCAAGGCTTGGTGGATGAGTTTGGGAGAGTGTGCAAGAAACGGAATCTAAAGGTGAACGTAGGGAAGAGTAAAGTGATGGTCTTTGAGAGAGGTGAAGTCAGTGAATGTACAGCGAGGTTGGATGGTGAGGAATTGGAAAATGTGAGTACGTTTAAGTACTTGGGTAGTGTGATGACTAAGGATGGAGGTTTGGAGGGTGAAGTGCTTGAAAGGGTACAGCAGGGAAGAAAGGTTGCTGGTTCTTTGAAAGCAGTGATAAGAAACAGGGAAGTGAGCATGGAAGTGAAAAAGTTACTACATGACAGTATTGTGATACCAACTCTAACGTACGGAAGTGAAGCTTGGACGTTGTTGGAAGGACACAAGTCAAGAGTGAGAGCAGTGGAAATGAGTTATTTAAGAGGAGCCTGTGGAGTCACATGGAGAGACAGGCTGACGAATGAGGATATAAAGAAGCGTTGTGGTGTGGATGTGGATGTGATAGGAAGTGTTATGAGGAACACACTGAGGTGGTTTGGCCATGTGGAGAGGATGGAGGGTGAAAGACTGACGAAGAGAGTGTTTGTGAGTGAGGTGGAGGGGGGAAGAGGGAGGGGGAGGCCGAGGATGAGATGGAGGGATGGGTTGGAGAGGTATATGAGAGAGGGGGGTGTGAGTTGGGAGCAAGGCAGTGAAATGGCGGGGGACAGGACGACGTGGAGGTGATTTGTTTGTGGCCACCCCAAACGGGACTGAGGCGTCTTGCAATAGATAGATAGATAGACAGATTTCTTGAGGCAACATTTGTCTATCAATATATCTATCTATCTACCTAAAGACCAAAAGAATCTGTCTGTCTATCTATAGCCAGACGCCATATTCCTGTTATGAGTGACCGTTTGTCTTTGAGTTATTTGTTTTACGGGGAGGGACACTAACCCTCCACCAACCCACTTGTTGACACGTAGGGAGCACGTATGGGTTGGTTATGTGGTTACCACCCAGCGTTGTAAATGGTTTCCTGGCTTACAGGAAACCATTAGGCTTGTCACTCAATGTAAAGCCACCTGTAAAGGAAAGAAGAGTAATAAAAAGTGACAGGAAAGATGGGAGAAATAGGAAGAGAGGAGGACAGGCACAGAAAAAGAATGATAAAGGTGAAGGAGGAAGTAAGCTGCATTACATCAGGTGAGTGGATGATGGTGAGAAACAGAAAGAGAGGAGGACCGACACAGAGAAAGAATGATAAAGGTCAAGGAAGAATTAGGCAGCACTACGTCAGGTGAGTGGATGATGGTGGGAAACAGGAAGAATATGAGAGAGAGAGACAGCTTAACACCCAGAACATTACATCAAGTACACTGCAACAGGAAAAATAAATCAATAATGAACAGGTGCTTACGACTCCTAGATTCACTTACATAGAAGCCTTCCCAGTAGCGTGGGGCGTTGCGCAGATGGTTTGTTGTCCTTATTAAATATTTCAGCACTTGTTTTACATTATCATCCAGGGGTGATCTCCTGAGCGTCTGTGGAGGAATATATGTGCATTAAAGTTTGAAAATACCTGAGGAAAAAACACATCATCATCATCATCATCACCATGAAAATCATCATCACCATCATCATCATCATAATCATCATCACATATACATAATAATAATCTGTCTATCAATCTACATCCAGACGCCATAATCCCGTAAGGGGTGGCCATTTGACTTAAAAGTTAGTTGTTTTACAGGGAGGGGCACTAACCCTCCACCAACCCACTTGTTGACACGTAGGGAACACGTATGGGTTGGTTATATGGTTACCACCCAGTGTTGTAAATGGTTTCCTGGCTTACAGGAAACCATTAGGCTTGTCACTCAATGTAAAGCCACCTGTAAAGGAAAGAAGAGTCATAAGATGTGACAGGAAAGATGGGAGAAATAGGAAGAGAGGAGGACAGACAGAAAAAGAATGATAAAGGTGAAGGAAGAAGTAGGCAGCACTACATCAAGTGAATGGATGAAGGTGAGAAATAGGAAGAGAGGAGGACAGACACAGAAAAAGAGTGATAAAGATGAAGGAATATGTAGTCAGCACTACATCACGTGAGTGGATGATGGAAACAGGAAGCGGGGAGGACAGACACAGAAAAAGACTGATAAAGGTGAAGGAAGAAGCAGGCAGAATTACATGAAGAGAGAGACAGGCCGACACAGACAACTCTCACCTTGACTTTCAGCAGCGTAATCCACTTGTCTTCCCGTATATCATTGTGTATATTTAACTCCGCTATTTTTTGGTGCTTCTCTGGCCCCTCTGGCAACTTCATGAGCGTCTCCATCTCCGTCTGTCGCGTCGTGAACATATCATCAAACCCGTACATTTGCCACACCGGCGTCATCTCCCTGTGATATGATCGTTTCTCCTCCTCCCGGCATATGCAATTCTCCAGCCGGTGTTGCCTTGTATCCGCAGGACTAAATTTTGGGAGAAGGAGTACATGTGTGTTAGTACATACTGAGAGTACAAAGAGGTCTGGGTTAGTACAAGTATTACACACCCTACTCTTCCATACCCACTCATCTACTCAACCCTGACCACCCAGACACACATTTTTGTGTGGCTTAATTATCATTATTATTATTATTATTCATTATTAAGCAACGCTGGGTCTGGTTAGTACTTGGATGGGTGACCGCCTGGGAACACCAGATGCTGTTGGCAAAATGTTCTCCCTACGTGTCAAGTGGGGTTGGTGGAGGATTAGTGCCCCTCCCTGTAAAACAATTAACTCTAAGCCCTTGGCCACCCCGTTAGGGATACATGGTGTCTGGCAATGAATGAATAAAAAATTATTATTATTATTATTATTATTATTATTATTTTATTATTATTATTTTATTATTATTATTAGTGTCACAACTAAAGATGGACAAACATGGAGACAGACAGATAGCTAAATACACACATAGATAAAAATATACTGGAACAGATTTCACATATACTATATACAAGGGGGCAGTTAAATACACAGGTAGATAGATATATAGATAGATATAGTCGTTAAGGTAGACGTACAACAGATAAATATACACTAACCTCAACCCATCGAGGCAGCAATGAAGGCAAAAGAACGGCAGTGGTGGTTGGCAGTCCTTCTGGTGGTTAACCATTGCCCTGTACCGCCTGATGACGTAATTACATCTTGGGCAGCAAAACGCAGGTCGTCTGGTCCTGTGTATCACCGGGCACGCTCCATCCGATACAATATCAACAGACACTGGACGCTCCTCAACAGTGCGCTGGCTGGCAGACGAGTGGCTGGTGCGTCCATCACACGACATGGCGACGTCTTCATTGTCTGAGGACTGAGTGGCACTGGTGGACGGCTCAATGAGGCTGGGGGTTTCTCTGGCGACTCTGGCAACGACATCCCTGTAAATACGCCAAGCCTCACGCATGACGTCGGTGCTGTACGCCTTATTACACTGTAACACAAAGCCCTGAAAGAGGGGTAGAGGAAAATTAATCTACTTCCATCTATCAAAGTGTTTCTATATTTCTGTCTGTTGCATCGACCTTGGTCACTCAATGGCGGCTCTCCACACTACTTAATCTCTGGCAGCCTCCCTATTCAGTGCCTTATCCTTGAGGTCACACTCTATGACCTTGTCCCAGGTCTTTTTCAGTCAGGCTGTGACAACC
>NC_136962.1:115000-145000 GCF_032717465.1 Coenobita brevimanus
GATACAAATGGTAGATTACTAGTGGTGAAGGGAGAAAAAGTGAGCAGATGGAGAGAACACTTTATTGAATTGTTGAACATAGAGAATGACAGTAATGCAAGTATAAGTGGCTGGGGATTGGCTGGGAGAAGGAGGGATGTGAGAAGACATGAAGAAATCAGTAGGATGGAAGTTGTGGAAGCAATGAAGAAAGTTAAATTGGGGAAAGCCCCAGGAATTGATGGAGTGTGTGGTGAAATGCTGAAGCATGGGGAAGAGTAGTAATAGAATGGATGTGGAAGATGTGCAGATTGGCCTGGGAGGAAGGTAGAGTCCCGGAGGATTGGATGTCAGGTATAATTATTATGCATATGACAGGGTGGATAGACAAGGATTGTGGAAAGTATTAAGAATATATGGAGTAGATGGGAAGTTGTTGAATGCTGTGAAGAGTATGTACGATGGTGCTTAGGCTGTAGTGCGTGTGGATGGTGAACTAAGTGAATTTTTCTATTTGAATGTTGGATTGAAACAGGGAAGTGTCATGTCTCCACGGTTGTTCAATCTGTATATGGATGGGGTTATAAAAGAGATACAAGGTAGGGCAGTGGATGTTGGAGCGGCCCTGATGAGAGAGGGCAGTGTTTGGAAACTCCCTGTACTGCTGTTTGCAGATGATACTGTGTTGTTCAGTGAAGACGAAGGGGAGCTGCAAGGCTTGGTGGATGAGTTTGGGAGACTGTGTAGGAAATGGAATCTAAAGGTGAATGTAGGGAAGAGTAAAGTTATGGTCTTCGAGAGAAGTGAAGTCAGTGAATGTACAGTGAGGCTGGATGAGGAGGAAATGGAAAATGTGAGTACGTTTAAGTACTTGGGTAGTGTGATGAGTAAGGATGGAGGTTTGGAGGATGAAGTGCCTGAAAGGGTACAGCAGGGAGGAAAGGTTGCTGGTTCCTTGAAAGCAGTGATAAGAAACAGGGAAGTGAGCATGGAAGTGAAAAAGTTACTACATGACACTATTGTGATCCCAACTCTAACGTATGGAAGTGGAGCTTGGACGTTGTTGGAAGGACACAAGTCAAGAGTGGGTAAAACAATAACCCATATTATTTTAAGTAATTATTTAATGATCATGTACATAGTTCTTATGTTTTCAAAAATCCTTCCCAATAGTAAAAAAAAAAAAAAAGGTAGTTAAATACAGAGACAGATAAAAATACATCATAAATAAATACAGTAGCCAAATACAGATAGATAATATGATACAGATGGGTAAACACAGTAAGACCTCAACATAATGGACTAATTGGGGCGCAAGCCATTCTGAAAAATACAAAAGTCCGATAAAAGCGACATCTGGACTTTCCCCCGCTAACCCAGACTTTTTCCGATGCATCAGACATTAGTCCAGATTGCATGAATGATTTTTAAACTGTTTTGACTACCACTGCGGTACTGTACTGTAATATACCTTCACTACATTAATCCAATGGTATAATACATATAATAATACTGTACTGTACACTGATAAACATGTCTTTTATTTACCTTACTGAGGTGGACACAGCTGAAGTGGTCAGGCAGTCCGAACTACTTCTGGCTTTATCGGACTTTTTTCTATTTACAGGAATATAGTCCAGTAGCTCCTCGAGTCCGATAAAAGCGAATTCCGGTCTACTGAAGTCCGTTATATCAAGGTTTTACTGTAGACAGATAAATACATACTAACCTTAAATTATCGATGAAGCACATGGGGCAGAACAGAGGGGCTGGAGGTGTGCACTGCTCCTGGTGCCGCACAATCTTATAATATCGCTTCATTGAGTGATTGCAACGCTGGCAGCAGAAAAATGACATGGTGTTGTGCCCTGACCTGCAGAAAACACAGAAATATGCTCTTTTTACTCCTCCATGTCACTTTGTTCTCTACCATCTGACTGTCCTTCCTCCGACACACATCCCAATCCCTCGTATGACAACTGGAGTGTATTGGTGTTGTGATGAGGAGGGGTAGATTGAGATGGTTTGGGCATGTGGAGGGGATGGAGGATGACAACTGGGTGTGGAGGGTGAGAGTTGTGAATGATGAGGGTAGAGTTGCAAGAGGCAGACTGAAAAAAAGACCTGGGATGAGGTCAGAGGGCCTCAGGGATAGGGGACTCAATAGGGAGGCTGTAAGAAATTGAGCAGCATGGAAAGCCACCATTAGGTGACCAAGACTGATTGATGCAAGGACATTGGAGTCTTTATATATGATATGAAACAATGCAATATGATCACAAACTAAAAACAAACATAGGAAACAAATATACGAAATGTAAGACAAAAGTATCATGATAAACAACAAGGGGCTCAAGACTGACCCTGATGCACACCAACATTCATGAAAACTCATCACTCAAATCTCCATTCACTCTTACTTGGGTGTGAGCACCCACATACACGGCCATAACCAACCTGACCAGCCACTCCTCCATCCCAAGCTTTCCCATTGCCCACTTCACCACCTCTCTAGGGACTCTGTCAAAGGCCTTCTACAAATCAACAAAAACAAAATACAGATCCCTTTTCTTTCCTATATATTTTTTCCTAAAGCTGTCGAACAATGAATATGGCATCCATGGTCCCCCTGCCTGGAATAAACCCAAATGGCATCTCATCAACATTGACTCACTCTTTAATCATACCTTCTAGAACTTTCTCCATCACCTTCATTATCTGGTCTAAAAGCTTCATCTATCTATCTATCTATTGCCAGATGTCTTAATCCCATAACGGGTGGCCACAAACAAATCGACTCCATGTCGCCCTGTCCCCTGCCATTTCATTGCCCTGCTCCCACCTCACACCCCCCTCTCTCATATACCTCTCCACTCTACCCCTCCATCTCATCCTTGGCCTCCCTCCACCTCACTCACATACACTCTCCTCATCAGTGTCTCACTCTCCATCCTCTCCACATGGCCAAACCACCTCAGTGTGTTTGTCCTAATGCTTCCTATCACATCCACATCCACACCACAACGCTCTTCATGTCTCTATAATTTCCTCTTTCCAGGGCGTCACGCTTCCCTTGTAGAGGACAGTGGTGATGGTTCGGACAGCGCATTTCCTGAGAAACATACGGGACCCAGGGCTGCGTGCCAGTGCAATCGCTTGTTTCCTTCGACCATACGGAACCACCAAGCTACAAACGCTACTATTTTCGATGCAGGTCAGATATTGTGTTTTTTTGCAGCTCCTTTGTTGTGACTTGAGTGTATATCGTAGGCTCTACCTCCATGAATATGTCAGGCAGCGAATTATGTATTATTATGGTGAATCTGTGTTGCACGTAGTAGTAGTAGTTGTTGTTGCCTAGGCAGTCTGGCCGTACAGCCCCGAGTCCCTAAGGAAGGCCACGGCCGAGACCGGGCTTTCCCACATAGCTCTCAAGGAGCGTATGTTGTGTTGTTGGCGCAGCTGATTGTGTGTAATGCAGTCTTGCATAATGTGCTTTACGGCATGGGGTGCTGTGTTGCAGATTGTGTGCAATGCTGTCTAGCATAATGTGCTTAATAGCATGGGGTGCTGTGTTGCAGATTGTGTGCAATGCAGTCTTGCATAATGTGCTTAACAGTATGGGGTGCTGTGTTGCAGATTGTGTGCAATGCAGTCTTGCATAATGTGCTTAATAGTATGGGGTGCTGTGTTGCAGATTGTGTGCATTGCAGTCTTGCATAATGTGCTTAACAGTATGGGGTGCTGTGTTGCAGATTGTGTGCAATGCAGTCTTGCATAATGTGCTTAGTAGTATGGGGTGCTGTGTTGCATCCTGGACAGGCATCAGTGACGGGGTCATCCAGCCTCTTTTGATAACTCAAGAGGGCTGGATGATGTCCACATCTCAGCCTGGCCAGGTGGACCCTGTCCTCACGAGGGAGATAGGATTCAGAAGGGTGGATATCAAGAGGCCGTGCATGCAGGGAGATAGGATTCAGAAGGGTGGATATCAGAAGGCCATGCATGTAGCTGTGTGTTAAGTGGCTGAATGAAGCGGCGAGTGATTTGAGTGTGGATATGCCTCTGGAAGCTGGTTTGAGGCAGGCGAGGGGGGAGAGATGACAGTATTTGTGTATATCGTGTGCTGGGTGTTGTTTTGATGTTCCTTGGTGTGGGTGGATGTGCTGCCATGTAGTGTAGTGGATGGTGTTGTTTTGATGTTCCTTGGTGTGTGTGGATGTGCAGCCATGTAGTGTAGTGGATGGTGTGGGTTTGCGGAGGCTGCAGCACGAATTTGGGTGCCTCTCACATTTCACCACACACAACACCTCTCTCTACATATAACTCTCTCTTCCATCTCTCAACTTCTTCCACACCCCTCTCTCTCATCCACTCACTGCATGCTTTCTCCTTTTGTGCCACAGCCTCTCTCACCTCTTCATTCCACCATGCTGTTCCCCGCACCCTCTTTCGTCTTCTCTTCACCCCACACTCCAGCTAACATGCTGCACAGATTTCTTCTGTGAATATCTTGCACACACCTTCTGCATCCCCCATCTGCTCCAGTCCATATTTACGCAATCGCTCCTCCACTTCCCTCTTATATTCTGCCTTTATTTCTCATCTTCTTGCAACCTCTCCACTCTCCTCGCATGAACTACTTCCTCCTGTCCTTCCCTTCTTCTATTTCACCATTTCATTTGGACCTTGATTCTCATCAGCACCAAGTAGTGGTCAGAAAGTCCACTCCCCCAACCTCTATAAACTCTTGCATCCATCACTGGTCACCTTATTATAAAAAGGACATTCAGGAAGTGGGTAAAGTACAACAAACAATGAACAAACTTGTACCTGATCTGTTGCACGTTGAGGATGGACTGATCGTGGCAAATAACCCAGGTGCACGAGGACACACTGAAAGGGACAGAAAATGTGGACTATAATGTTTGTTTGCATATAGTGACGGCAGCACCAGATGAAACACATGTACGCTGAAAAAGAGAGGTGACTGGAGAACCCTAATCCTAGCCAATGCTTTTAGTGTAGTCAGTGCCTGGCATTGCCTTCCTGGGGAGGCAGTCACTGTGCCTACTATTGGTGCTGTCAAGATACATTACATCAGTGCTATTCCACTAACTAAAATATACGTTACACATAATACGATTTGTGATAAAAGCTTGGCACTGAAATATTATAACAACATACACAACAACTTATAATCCTTGGTTATATATATAATATAAATATTTATGTAAGTTTTCTATCTATGTCTATCTATTGCCAGATGCCTTAATCCCATAAGGGGTGGCCACAAACAAATCACCTCCATGTCACCCTGTCCCCTGCCATTTCACTGCCCTGCTCTGAGTTCACATCCTTCTCTCTCATATCCCTCTCAACTCCATCTTCCATCTCATCTTTAGCCTCTCCCTCCCTCTCCCCCCCTCCGCCTCACTCACATACACTCTCCTCGTCAGTCTCTCACTCTCCATCCTCTCCACATGGCAAAACCACCTCAATATGTTTCTCCTAATGCTTCCTATCACATCCACATCCACACCACAACATTCCTTCACTTCCTCATTCGTCAGTCTGTCTCTCCATGTAACTCCACATGCTCCTCTCAAATAACTCATTTCCACTGCTCTCACTCTTGACTTGTGTCCTTCCAACAAGGTCCAAGCTTCACTTGCATACGTTAGAGTTGGTATCACAATACTGTCATGTAGTACGGTAACTTCTTCACTTCCATGCTCACTTCCCTGTTTCTTATCATTGCTTTCAAGGAACCAGCAACCTATCTTCCCTGTTGTACCTTTTCGACCACTTCACCCTCTAAACTTCCATCCATACTCATCACCCTACCCAAGTACTTAAACGCACTCACATTTTCCATTTCCTCCTCATCCAACCTCACTGTACATTCACTGACTTCACTACTCTCGAAGACCATCACTTTACTCTTCCCTACATTCACCTTTAGATTCTGTTTCTTACACACTCTCCCAAACTCATCCACCAAGCCTTGCAGCTCCCCTTCGTCTTCACTTAACAACACAGTATCATCTGCAAACAGCAGTACAGAGAGTTTCCAAACACTGCCCTCTCTCACCAGGGCCACTCCAAGATCCACTGCCCTACCTTGTATCTCTTTTATAACCCCATCCATGTACAGATTGAACAACCATGGAGACATGACACATCCCTGTTTCAAACCAAACTTCAAATACAAAAATTCACTCAGTTCACCATCCACACGCACTGCAACGTTAGCACCCTCATACATACACTTTACGGCATTCAACAACTTCCCATCCTTTTTTTTTTTTTTTTTTTTAATGCAAGGAAGAAGGAACTAAAGGCCAGGAGCCCACAAACCGCTCCTTCCCAGAAAAAAACAAAAACAATACAAGAGAGAGTCAAATTCAAGATCCGTTCATTTTGAGATGTCTGAACACATTGCTTTTGAAAGACTGGAGATCATAGGAAGTAGAAAATACAGACAGAGGGACACAGTTCCAGAGCTGACCGGTTGCATACGTGAAGGACTGGGAGTAACGGTTAACTCTTGCATTAGAGAGTTGGACACAAAAGGGATGAGAGTTTGTTGCTAGATGGGTGCTACACGCCCACAGTAGAGGTGAAGGAATGCATGCAGACAGTTCAGAGGGGCAGTGACCATTGAAGTGGCGATAGAAAAGAGATAAAGAGGCAACAGTGCGGTGAAGAGACAGAGATTGAAGGGAGCCAGTAGGAGGAGGAGAGTTAATGAGACGAAAAGCCTTTGATCCCACCCTATTGTGAAGAGCTGTATGTGGGGAGCCTCCCCACACATGAGAGTTGTACTCTACACGGGCGGATAAATCCCGTGTATAAAGTCAACAACTGTGCAGGGGTAAAGAAGATACGGAGTCGGCTTAGCACACCCAATCTCTTGGAAGCAGATTTTACAAGAGATGTAATATGATCTTTCCAAGATAAGTCCCAAGTGAATGAAACCCCAAGCATGTTCAAGGATGATGCAGGATTGAGCTGGATATTATTAAACATTAGTGGGTATACCTGTGGAAGATTTTGTCAGGTTGATAGGTGTAAAAACTGAGTCTTTGATGCATTAAAAACAACAAGATTATTTTTACCCCAGTCAGAGATACGAGCCATGTCAGACATTAGGTGTGCCATAGCCTCATCCCTTGTTTGTTGAAGTAACTGCTGAGATGGATGTTAAGGGAACCGAATGGAAAGGTGAAGGGTGGAGTCATCAGTGTATGAGTGGATAGGGTTAGATGTACAGCTTAGAAGGTCATTGATGAATAGAAGGAAGAGAGTTGGTGATAGGACAGAGCTCTGAGGAACACCACTGTTGATAGATCTAGGAGAAGAATGATGGCCGTCTACAACAGCGGCTATAGAATGACCAGAAAGGAAGCTATAGATGAAGGCACAGACAGAAGGCTAGAAACCATAAGAGGGCAGTTTGGAAATTAAAGATTTATGCCAGACTCGATCGAAAGCCTTTGAGATGTCAAGTGCAATGGCAAAGCTTTCATCAAAGTCCCGAAAGGAGGATGACCAAGAGTCTGAAAGGTAGGTGAGCAGATCGCCTGTGGACCGTCCCTGACGGAACCCATACTGACGACCAGAAAGAAGGTTGTGATAGGAAAGATGCTTTAAAATGTTTCTATTAAGAATAGACTCGAAAACTTTTGAGACACAGGATGTTAAAGCAATTGGACGATAGTTAGAGGGTTGGGAATGGTCACCCTTCTTTGGGACCGGCTGAATATATAGCTTTTCTTAATACTGTACTTTCCACAATCCTTGTCTATCCACCCTGTCATATGCTTTCTCCACATCCATGAAGGCGGCATACATCTTCTTTCCCTTCTCAAGACACTTTTCCACTAAAGATCTAAGAATGAATATCTGATAAAACAAAAGTGATGATATCTAGGGTTGGTGACGGTACTGTCAAAGACGAGGGAGAGTGGCCATGTGCAGTTTGCCACAAAGGCATGGAAAGTAATTCTATCTTGTGCGGTGTTTGTGATAAATAGGAGCACAAGAGATGTAGTGGTATCAGAGGAAGACTGCGAGATAATGCTGATTTTATGTGTACGGCGTGTCGGGGAGAGCAGGTGGAGATTGTCAGGCATGAAAGGATTGAACTTGCTGGTGAATCTCTTGAGTGTGTGGAAGAGTTTTGTTATTTGGGAGACATGTTGTGTGCTGGAGATGGAGCTGGAGCTAGCTCTGTGGCTAGAATGAGAAGTGGTTGGAAGAAGTTCAGGGAGCTGTTGCCTCTTCTGACATTGAGAGGGCTCTCCCTACATGCTAAGGGGTCTTTGTATGCAGCATGTGTTAGGAGTGTAATGCTGTATGGTAGTGAGACCGGGGCAGTAAAGGAGGAGGATATTCGCCGGCTCAGCCGTGCAGAAATGACAATGATTAGGTGAATGTGTAGTGCGTCCCTGCGTGCAAGGTACAGGGGGGGCTGGGTTTACGATGGAAGAGTTGAAAGATAGGATGTGTCTGGAGTGTATTGGTGTTGTGATGAGGAGAGGTAGATTGAGATGGTTTCGACATGTGGAGAGGATGGGGGATGATAATTGGATGAGGAAGGTGAGAAGTTGTTAATATTGGGGGTGGGGTTATGAGGGGTAGACAGAGAAAGATATAGGACAAGGTCATTACGTGTGACCTCAGGGTCAAGGGACTGAACAGGGAGGCTGCAATGGATCGTCCAGCGTGGAAAGCCGCCATTAGGTGACCAAGGCCGACGCATGCAAGCATGTTGGAGCCTTTAAAAACGAAACAAAACAAAACGAAACAATCTCTTCCCTTCCTAAAAACCTCCCTGTTCTTCTCGAACTAATTCCTCTGTTATGTCCATAACTTTGTCGATAAGTATCCTACCATACACTTTTCCTATTACACTAAGAAGACATATGCCCCTATGATTACCACACACTTCTTTTTCCCCTTTCCCTTTGTACAAGGGAATAATTATACCTGACTACCAATCCTCCGGGACTCTACCTTCCTCCCAGGCCAATCTGCACATCTTCCACATCCATTCCACTACTATCTCTCCCCCATGCTTCAACATTTCACCACACACTCCATCAATTCCTGGGGCTTTCCCCAATTTAACTTTCTTCATTGCTTCCACAACTTCTATCCTACTTATTTCTTCCTGTCTTCTCACCTCCCTCCTTCTCCCAGCCATTCCCCAGCCACTTATACTCGCATTACTTCCATCCTCTATGTTCAACAATTCCTTAAAGTGTTCTCTCCATCTGCTCACTTTTTCTCCCTTCTCAACTAGTACGCTACCATTTTCATCTCTCACTCCCCAACTAACTTCTCTGACACGCTGTCTAACTCTCTTTACCTATTCCAAACATTTTCTTACATTCCCTGCACTTGACACTCAAATTCCTTCCAAATTCCTCACTCACTCTCTTCTTACTTTCTCTCTTACTAATCTTTTCAACACTTTTTTCTTCTCTCCGTATACATAACTCTCTCTTCCGTCTCTCAACTTCTTCCACATCCCTGTTTCTCATCCACTCACTGCATGCTTTCTCCTTTTGTGCCACAGCCTTTCTCACCTCTTCCTTCCACCATGCTGTTCCCTGCACCCTCTTTCGTCTTCTCTTCACCCCACACACCACCTCACATGCTGCACAAATTTCTTCTGTGAATATCTTGCACACACCTTCTGCATCCCCCATCTGCTCCAGGGCCATATTTACGCAATTGCTCCCCCACTTCCCTCTTATATTCGGCCTTTATTTCTCATCCTCTTGCAACCTCTCCACTCTCCTCGCATGAACTACTTCCTCCTGCCTTTCCCTTCTTCCATTTCACCATTTCATTTGGACCTTGATTCTCATCAGCACCAAGTAGTGGTCAGAAAGTCCACTTCCCCAACCTCTATAAACTCTTGCATCCATCACTGGTCACCTTATTATAAAAAGGACATTCAGGAAGTGGGTAAAGTACAACAAACAATGAACAAACTTGTACCTGATCTGTTGCACGTTGAGGATGGACTGATTGTGGCAAATAACCCAGGTGCACGAGGACACGCTGAAAGGGACAGAAAATGTGGACTATAATGTTTGTTTGCATATAGTGACGGCAGCACCAGATGAAACACACGTACGCTGAAAAAGAGAGGTGACTGGAGAACCCTAATCCCAGTCAATGCTTTTAGTGTAGTTAGTGCCTGGCATTGCCTTCCTGGGGAGGTAGTCACTGTGCCTACTATTGGTGCTGTCAAGATACATTACATCAGTGCTATTCCACTAACTAAAATATACGTTACACATAATACAATTTGTGATAAAAGCTTGGCACTGAAATATTATAACAACATACACAACAACTTATAATCCTTGGTTATATATATAAATATTTATGTAAATTTTCTATCTATCTGTGTCTGTCTATCACCAGACGCCTTAATCCCATAAGGGGTGGCCACTAACAAATCGCCTCCATGTCACCCTGTCCCCCACCATCTTGCTTGTGAGTCTGTTGAGTGTGTGGAAGAGTTTTGTTATTTGGGAGACATGTTATGTGCTGGAGGTGGGGCTGGAGCAGCTCTGTAGCTAGAGTGAGCAGTGGTTGGATAAAGTTCCAGGAGCTGTTGCCTCTCCTGACACTGAGAGGGCTCTCCCTCCGTGCTAAGGGATCTTTGTATGTGGCATGTGTTAGGAGTGTAATGCTGTATGGTAGTGAGATCTGGGCAGTAAAGGAAGAGGATATTCGCAGGCTCAAACATACAGAAATGATAATGATTAGGTGGATGTGCAGTGCGTCCCTGAGTGTGAGGCCTGGGGGGGCTGGGTTTACGATAGAAGAGTTGAGAGGTAGGATGGGATTGGAGTGTATTGGTGTTGTGATGAGGGATAGCTTGAGATGGTTTGGGCATATGAACAGGATGGAGGATGATAACTGGGTGCAGATAGTGAGAAGCATTAATATTAGGGGTGGGGTTGCGAGGGGTATACTGAAGAAGACGTGGGATGAGGTCATGAAGTGTGACCTCAGGATTAAGGGACTGAATAGGAAGGCTGCCACAGACTGAGCAGCATGGACAGCCACCATTAATTGGCCAAGGCCGAGGCAGGCAAGCACGTTGGAGCCTTCAAAAACGAAAACAAAATTGAAACGAACGTAATGAAAACAGAATTATTTGAAACTGTAAAAGGTAAACAATGTACTGTCTAACCGAGACACAACTGAAATGTGATAAAATATGGATAAGTAATCATGAGGTAACTATACAATGCATGAGAGATAAGGATGATACAAAAGAAGGTGGTCTGTTGGTAAGGCATGAAGAAAACCAAACAGATAAAAACAATAAACCAGGGTATATTGTACTGTCAGTCTCTTGCTCTCCATCCTCTCCACATGGGCAAACCACCTCAATGTGGAGGCCAAGGATGAGATGGAGGGATGGTGTGGAGAGGCATATGAGAGAGGGGGGTGTGAGCTGGGAGCAGGGCAATGAAATGGTGGGAGACAGGGCAACGTGGAGGCAATCTGTTTGTTGCACCCCATACAAGACTAAAGTATCTGGCAATGCATAGATGGATAGACATTGTATTGTTATTGCCAAGTGAACAGTGAGATTCAAACTATTACTTGTGTACCTGCCAGTAGGTGATAGTGAAACTGACAAACAAAGAGGCAAAGCAATAACAGAGGAAATTGAAAACAAAATCTAAGAAATGCAGGAACTCTTAATACTTGTGGAGGGTTTCAATGGTCACTTTAGATTCCTAGGAAAGCCGAAGTTAGACAGCACTGGGAGGGAAGTTATAAGATGGATGGAGGAATATATCCTAATATTGTTAAATGGGGATCAATGTTCTGATGGAGAAACTACATGGGAAAAAGGACAATAGAAAAGTGACCTGGATTTAGTAAACATCCCTGTGTGCGATAAATTCAGTTATACGGTAATCGATGAAGAGGCAAGACAAATCAACCTGTCAGATCATAACCTGTTATGAACAGACTTGTGAGCATAAAACATAATTCAAAAAGAACATGTGGCCATCCATCATCCAATCCTGTGTTGCACCATGAGGAATGTAGGAGGCCGTGGCTAGGCAAGTCAGTGCTGACATTTAAGATGAGAGTGACCAGCCTCACTCATCCCTGAGTGGCATTATGTGAGCAATAAACCCCAACCATCACTTGGATATAAACCTGCACCGACTCAATCCAATTAGTTATGATAACCACCCAGCGTAGTAAATGGTTTCCTGGTGTACAGGAAACCATTTGGCTTGTCACTCAGTGTAGAGTCACCCATAGGCTGAAGGAAGAGAAAAGAAGGAAAAAAGTCAGAAAAAGGAGTGCAAAGTCACCCATAGGCAGAAGAAAAAGGAAAGAATGAAGGAAACAAAGACAGAAGAGGAAGGAGGGACAAGAGGAAAGGACAGACACCCAAAGCATAAGTACATCGAGTGAGTGGATGGTGAGTGCCCCCACCTACCACAAAATACAAAATACTATAGAACACATGAGGAAGCTCTGAACAGGTATATATGTGGAGAGTTGGAAAGAAGCTGCAGAGAACAGTACAGAGCAAAGGAATTTTACTTATATGGATTTAGATATGTGCATAACCTTGCCACCTTAGTAAGACCTCATTTAGAGTGTGTAGTGCAAAGCTGGTCACCTTATTATAAAAAGGACATTCAGGAAGTGGCTAAAGTACAACAAAAAATGAACAGACTTGTACCTGAGTTGCAGGATCTTCAGGATGGAGAATGACTATGATAAACTGCTACAAACAACACTGTACCACTACACTCTGAAAGGGACAGAAAAGTTGGACTATAATGTTTGTTTGAATATAATGACGGCAGCACCAGGTGGAACACATGTACGCTGAAAAATAGAGGCCTCCTATCAGCCCTCCTTCTACAGTTGTTTTCTTGTTGGTGACACACGGCATCACAGACCACCCTGACAAAAGGTATACTGGATTTCAAAACCAAATTTGTAAGATAAACAGCATTTTCCACGTTGACAATGGCCTGTTACCAGCACACTCGGATGAAGAGGCCCTGATGGCAATAAATGCTTTAGAAACTATTGGAGGTATTTGTGGGTAATGCATTAATAAGGGAAAGAGCCAAGTACTCGTATACACTCAAACCTCGATTTAAGGGATTTCAGATTTAAGGGACTCCATATTCTACCAGACAAACGGACAGGACCATTCAGAATGTCCGCTGCTTGAAACATTAATATGTTTTTTTATACAGTACCTGTAAAATAATATACTATCTATCTATCTATCTATTGCCAGACGCCTCAATCCCGTTTGGGGTGGCCACAAACAAATCGCCTCCAAGTCGCCCTGTCCCCTGCCATTTCACTCCCCTGCTCCCAACTCACACACCCCTCTCTCATATACCTCTCCACCCCATCTCTCCATCTCATCCTCGGCCTCCCCCTCCCTCTTTCCCCTTCCACCTCACTCACATACACTCTCTTCGTCAGTCTTTGACCCTTCCCGGAAAACAACTAACTAAAAAAAAAAAACAAATAATATACTGTAATCATATAAATAAGAAAAGTGAAACAATCATTGCATTTCATAATAAGACTGTCTTTATATGTGGAAAAATAAAGGATATTTTCAAGTAAGGGATATTTTCAAGTAAGGGATATTTTCAAGTAAGGGATATTTTCAAGTAAGGGACATTGTCAAGTAAGGGACATTTTCAAGTAAGGGACATTGTCAAGTAAGGGACATTGTCAAGTAAGGGACATTGTCAAGTAAGGGACATTGTCAAGTAAGGGATATTTTCAAGTAAGGGACATTGTCAAGTAAGGGATATTTTCAAGTAAGGGACATTGTCAAGTAAGGGACATTGTCAAGTAAGGGACATTGTCAAGTAAGGGACATTGTCAAGTAAGGGACAAGTTGATTTCCCATTTAGTCCCTAACATCGAGGTTTGAGTGTACAACAAAAAAGAACAACCAGAAGAGATTGGTGATATAAAAGTAACACACAGCATAAAATACCTCAGTGTGACCATTACCAAAAAAAAGGATTGTATACGAGATCATAAAACAACCACAAAAGGTGGACATCTACGTTAATCAAATGTCATCCAAAACCTGGTGAACCTGCAACTGAGTGAAAACAAGAAAAGTCTATTTATCTATCTATTGCCAGATGCCTTAATCCCATAAAGGGTGGCCACAAACATATCACCTCCATGTCATCCTGTCCCCCACCATTTCAGCTCACACCCCCCTCTCTCATGTACCTCTCCACTCCATCCCTCCATCTCATCCTTGGCCTCCCCCTCCCTCTCCCCCACTCCATCTCACTCACATACACTCTCCTGGTCAGTCTCTTGCTCTCCACATGTCCAAACCACCTCAGTGTGTCTCTCCTAACGCTTCCTATCACATCCACTCCCAACCCACAACATTCTTTCACTTCCTCATTCGTCAGCCTGTCTCTCCATGTCACTCCACAGGCTCCTCTCAAATAACTCATTTCCACTGCTCTCACTCTAGACTTGTGTCCTTTCAACAACATCCAAGCTTCACTTCCATACATCAGAGTTGGTATCACAATACTGTCATGTAATAACTTTTTCACTTCCATGCTCACTTCCCTGTTTCTTATCACTGCTTTCAAGGAACCAGCAACCTTTCTTCCCTGCTGCACCCTTTCAAGCACTTCACCCTCCAAACTTCCATCCTTGCTTAATACTTGTAGTAGGTGGTTACACAAATCTCAGGCAGCATTTAGAAATAACCAGGTCAACATCCCAGCCATTTTCTATGCAGATGATGAGTACACAAGGAAAATTAACCACCAAAAACCACTTACAAATAATAATAAATGACCAGTACATTTAAATTAAACAAGTTCAGAATATAGGAAATATTGGAGGAACTTTTATGTAGAGAATACAAAACATTATCATCTATCTATTTATCTATTGCCAGATGCCATAAGCCTGTAAGGGGTGGCCATTTGACTTTGAGTTAGTTGTTTTACGGGGAGGGGCACTAACCCTCCACCAACCCACTTGTTGACACGTAGGCAGCACGTATGGTTTGGTTATATGGTTACCACCCAGCGTTGTAAATGGTTTCCTGGCTTACAGGAAACCATTTGGCTTGTCACTCAATGTAAAGCCACCTGTAAAGGAAAGAAAAGCAATAAGAAGAGACAGGAAAGATGGGAGAAATAGGAAGAGAGGAGGACAGGCACAGAAAAAGATTGATAAAGGCTAAGGAAGAAGTAGGCAGCACTACATCAAGTGAGTGGATGATGGTGAAAAACAGGAAGAGAGGAGGACAGACACAGAAAAATAATGATATATGTGAAGGAAGAAGTAGGCAGCACTACATCAAGTGAGTGGATGATGGTGAGACATAGGAAGAGAGGAGGACATACACAAAAAAACTATAATAAAGGTGAAGGAAGAAGTAGGCAGCACTACATCAAGTGAGTGGATGATGGGAGAAATAGGAAGAGAGGAGGACAGACACAGAAAAAGAATGATAAGGGCTAAGAAGTAGGCAGCACTACACCAAGTGAGTGGATGATGGTGAGAAATAGGAAGAGAGGAGGAGAGGCACAAAAAAAGAATGATAGAGGTGAAGGAAGAAGTAGGCAGCACTACATCAAGTGAGTGGATGATGGTGAGAAATAGAAAGAGAGGAGGACAGACACAGAAAAACTATGATAAAGGCTAAGGAAGAAGTAGGCAGCACTACATCAAGTGAGTGGATGATGGTGAGAAACAGGAAGAGAGGAGGACGGACACAGAAAAACTATGATAAAGGCTAAGGAAGAAGTAGGCAGCACTACATCAAGTGAGTGGATGATGGGAGAAATAGGAAGAGAGGAGGGCAGGCACAGAAAAAGAATGATAAAGGTGAAGGAAGAAGTAGGCAGCACTACACCAAGTGAGTGGATGATGGGAGAAATAGGAAGAGAGGAGGGCAGGCACAGAAAAAGAATGATAAAGGCTAAGGAAGAAGTAGGCAGCACTACATCAAATAAGTTTATGTATACAGGAAATATCAGAGGAACTTTTAGGTACAGAATACACAACATTATCATAAAAATATATAAAAACCCAGGATATTACAAGGTGCAAAAATATTATTGGCATTCATTTTCAACCTGTGCAGATGTTTTCCTGTTTGCCCACTCAAAGGAGGAGGCAATAAGGGGATACAAGCACTGACTGTTATAGCAACTGACTGTGGACTGAGTATAATTAAGCAGAAAAGCAACATCTCTCTCTCTTTCTCTCTCTCTTGTCAGATGCCATAATCCCATAACGCGTGGCCACAAACAAATCACCTCCATGTCGCCCTGTCCCCCACTATTTCACTGCCCTGCTCCCAGCTCACACCCCCCTCTTTCATATACCTCTCCACTCCATCCCTCCATCTCATCCTTGGCCTCCCTCTTCCTCTCTCCCCTCCACCTCACTCACATACACTCTCCTTGTCAGTCTCTCACTCTCCATTATACCTCTCCACTCCATCCCTCCATCTCATCCTTGGACTCCCTCTTCCTCTCCCCCCCCTCCATCTCACTCACATACACTCTCCTTGTCAGTCTCTCACTCTCCATTATACCTCTCCACTCCATCCCTCCATCTCATCCTTGGCCTCCCTCTTCCTCTCCCCCCCTCCACCTCACTCACATACACTCTCCTTGTCAGTCTCTCACACTCCATTATACCTCTCAATTCTATCCTTTCATCTCATCCTTGGCCTCCCTCTTCCTCTCCCCATCTCCACCTCACTCACACTCTCCTTGTCAGTCTCTCACTCTCCATTATACCTCTCCACTCTATCCAACCATCTCATCCTTGGCCTCCCTCTCCCTTTCCTCCCTGCACCTCACTCACATACACTCTCCTCATCAGTCTCTCACTCTCCATCCCCCCAGCTCACACCTCCCTCTCTCATATACCTCTCCACTCCATCCAACCATCTCATCCTTGGCCTCCCTCTCCCTTTCCTCCCTCCACCTCACTCACATACACTCTCCTCGTCAGTCTCTCACTCTCCATCCTCTCCAACTCAGTAGAAGCCATCTTTCATTCAATAGACACTAAAAACGCTCCAAAAAAATGAAAATCAACCATACTGTAGAATTCTCAAAGTTTCGAAACATTGCTGTGTCTGGAATAAGGGGAGACATTGCTGGTTCAACATGCAAGGACCAAAAAAACATAATAATAATAATAATAATAACTACTCTACACCAAACATATCCTCTCAAATAATGGAAATAACCTGATAAGAAACGTATTTAACTCAAGATGAATACAGCAACTAAGAGAGAGAGAGAGAGAGAGCATCATACCCCACTCTATCTATTTCACACTTGACTGCCACTCGTCATTTCTTAACTATCAGATTCCGTTTTTTTTTCCTTTACTCATGTTTTTTGGCTTCTAGTTCACTGATGGGCATTAGTTTTTCGTAGTTCAATTCCTTATGTGCCTCACGGTACATTCACAGGCTTTTCTCATCAGATTTCTTTACTATCAGATTTCGTCTTGTTTTTCTTGATGGTTTTTGGCTTCTTTAGTTCACTGATAACCATTTCCATATTCGACTGACTTTATGGTCGTCGGGAACTCCTTCTATGCGGATTTTCCCATCATTCTCTCGACCCCATGAGAATATGAAGTTTTAAGGGGGTGACACGGCGAAAAAAATGAAAATACAGCCTTGGTGAACCCCTAAATCCACAGAACCATGTAAAAAAAGGGAGAAAAATGTATTACTTGCAACCACCCTGTGAACGTCACCTCGTACCTAAACGCGTAGCAGACGAAACGCACATGGATCCATTTACTGCAAAAGGAGTGGGTAGAATGCCAACACAAGGACTTTCCAGCACAGATTAACACAATCGAAAATACCTGAAAAACGACCAGAAAAAACAACTGTCTTCGATGGACTAACGAAAAGAAATGGCCTAAAGTTCCCTCCTACCGAATCACCACCGTTCTAACCTATCTTTTACGAATATATCGCTGAATTCTTCACTACCTGCTGCCCTGCCTAACCTCAGACTCTTCCATCGTCTTCTATCTGATGCCTGGCACTGTTTCGACCTACTGTTTTATTATATTTGTAACTACACTATACAGTACGTCGCACACCCCACCTGAACACACGCTGGGAACCGAATGGCGTAACTCTTTTCCCACGGCCTTCACGCGGGCCAGGGATGGCAAGTCTCGCATCCGAAGTTATCGTACAGCGCGGCCAAAATGACAGTGTTCGCGCTAAGCTCATAATACATATTTTTTATAAAAATTAAGCACATTTTTGGCATTTAGTGCTTAAATACAATTATTATAATTTCCTCCACATAATGAAAAAAAATGTATTACCTTAGTTTAATACCGTATGATTTCTTGGCTGCTGCTATAGCATTGCTGGCTGACCCTATGGTTCAACGTGCGCTATTTCTGAGTTGATTCAACAATGGCTGTAGCCAATGAAAACTCTCTATAAATATTCTTATGTTGGTATCTTCATTCTTATTGGTCCAGCGTCAGCAACAGCTGACTATCAGAAGAGTTAACACATCACTTATCAGGTCACGACCCAGCCTCATGTCCCCAGTTTTCTGTTTCTTTTCAGTATGGTGACCCTAACCAATGAGAAGCTAGCTTTATGTTGGTTTATATCCTTATTTCATTCCTATTGGCTCTTTGTCCGGCAAAGCTAGACTGTTCGACAGAGTTTAATCCCCCACCCCCACCGTCTCTAACGGTCTCCCCATCCCTGGCATCTCTCTATCCCCCCACCCCACCGGCCTCCTTCACGCCCATGTCCCCCCGTCTCTCCCCTCCCCCCACCTTACTTCTCACCTCTTTGGCTGGTCATTATCACTCAACTGATAAGCCATACTGACCCGGCCGCGGAGTCGGGCCCGACCCCATAGGCTACCACTCAAGCAGGGCTCAAACAGTCGTATTTCATAATTAATGTTTTTTAATAAGATAAAAATTATAGTACTTTCAGCTGTTATTACAGTACATCGTACACAGCAGTGGACTTATAGTACAAATACGATAATTATCGTACTCTTCCATCTCTGTGCGAGGGATATCAGTCCGTCTTTTCAACGGCACGACGACAGTGCCTTCATTTCCTATTGCCTTTTCCTCCATACCCCGTATTTGGCCTCTCCTGTTGTCTGTCCACCCTGGGGAATGGCAGGGGGAAGTTTACTGCCCCAATATCCCTGATGGACCTAAGAGACAACTAAAAGCGGCCTTCTTATCTCCAGTCTTTCCTCTCCGGTTCTACGTCTATTCTTGATATTTCCGTGTTTGCCCTTGCCTTTATTTTCCCTGTGCTCCTACATTGCCATATAGCCATCTTATGCCTTGATACTAATACTTCATTATTGCTTCCTCCACACCCTGTATATGGCGTCTTTCCCGTTGCCTGTATCTCTGTTAACGACAAGTAGTTTGGCATAGTCGTCTGTCTTGATGTGGTTGTTGGAGTACTATATTACTCTAACTGGGCCAGTGGCAGCTGGTGGCGACTATCATCCTCCCACCTGATGTAGTGCTGCCTCCTTCCTTCCTCCTTTTCATATCTGGCCTCCTCTCTTCCTACCTCTCCCTTTCATCGTCACTTTTATTACCCCTCCTTCCACTCAAGGTGGCTCTACACTGAGTGACAAGCCTAATAGTTTCCTGTAACCTGGGCAACCATTTACAATGCTGGATGATGACCATATAGCTGAGTGGAGCCTGCTGTGGTGCCCCTGTTAACTGGGTACAGATGCAAATACAGCGTCCATCCAGGAACCAAACCTCCACACATTTCCATGCCTTGCTGTGGTGAGGTGCTGTCAGTCACAAGGGAACATCGGACACTGCACGTGACAGCCCTGCAGGGGTGGTAGCTTGCCTGTGGTTGATGGGTCTGCTCAGCTAGACAGACGGGTTTATCAACAGCAACTCTGTCAAGTTGTAACAATGAATTGTGGTACTGTAGTGTGGCTCTGTGCAACATACTGTACCTGGACACACTAGCATGCAGTGTTCTCTCTCTCACATAACATAGTACCATTCCCTCACTTCTTCATTTGTCTGTCTGTCTCTCAAAGTAACTCCACATGTTCCTCTGAGATAATTCATTTCCCTCACTTCTTAATTTGTCTGTCTGTCTCTCAAAGTAACTCCACATGTTCCTCTCAGATAATTCATTTCCTTCACTTCTTCATTTGTCTGTCTGTCTCTCAGAGTAACTCCACATGCTCCTCTCAGATAATTCATTTCCTTCACTTCTTCATTTGTCTGTCTGTCTCTCTGTGTAACTCCACATGTTCCTCTCAGATAATTCATTTCCTTCACTCCTCATTTCTATGCACAGTGTCTCCATGTAACACTGTCTATATTTCTCACCTACCTTGGCCATTACCCTTCATGATAACTTTGCTTTACACTGAATAGTCAAAAAATATAAATGGATGTGGGCAGGTCACATCCTTTGCTTCATAATGTCAACTCTGATCACTTAATGGCAGCTCTCCATGCTTCTCCATCTCTAGCAGCCTCTCTGTTCAGTTCCCCACCTCTTTGGTCACACTGTATTGCCTTGTCCCAGGTCTTATTCAGTCTGCAATGTGTGCTGCATGATCAACAGCTGCCTTTTTATTCAGTGTCTTATCCTTGAAGTCACACTCTATGACCTCATCCCAGGTCTTTTCAGTCTGCTTCTCACAACTCTACCCTCAGAATTCACACCTCTCACCCTCCACACCCAGTTGTCATCCTCCATCCTCTCCACATGCCCAAACCATCTCAGTCTACCCCTCCTCATCACAACAATACACTCCAGTCTCATCCTTCCTCTCAACTCTACCCTCAACGTTCATACCTCTCACCTTCCACACCCAGTTGTCATCCTCCATCCTCTCTACATGCCCAGACCATCTCAATCTACCCTTCCTCATCACAACACCAATACAGTCCAGTCCCATCCTTCCTCTCATCTCTACCCTCAACGTTCACACCTCTCACCCAACTCATCCTTCCCATCTATCTATAGCCAGATGTCTAAATCTCATAAGGAGTGGCCATAAACATATTCCATTATCCATCTGGACCTCCTTTCCCACCCTAGGGCAGGGTGAGGAATAGCAATGTCCAGACAGCCTAAATTTGCCCAATCCATTGGGCCATGTTTCTGTTCACTCATCATTCAAGCCCTAAGAATTTTGGCTCTATCTGATATGCTAAAAACATTCACAACATTCTGTAGCTTCACGTAAGTGTATCCGTTAGAGTCAGTCCAGATGCTGTCATGTTAAAAAAGGGGTGCCAAATCCCTGATCATGCACTTCTCACAATATTCATCCAGCCAGCTCAATCTCTTGTCAGTCTCCTAGCCTCACCGACTTCCATACCTCTCTTCCTCACACATTCATCCACCATATCCTTCCACCTTCTCCTTGGCTTGCCTCGCTTCCTTCCTCCTTCAAACTCGCCCATATATACCTTTTTCACCACTCTATTGTTATCCATTCTCTTCACATGACCATACCATCTCACCACACTCTCATCAATTCTGGTGTCCACAGACTTCCTCACTCCACATCTTTCATGAATCACATTATTTCATATCCTATCCACCCTCTGTACTCCACTTACATTCCTCAACAGTCCCATCTCCACTGCTCTTACTCTTGACTTTTCATTTTCATGCCACACGATAGTCTCACATCCATATGTTAAAGTTGGCATTAACACTCCTTCATGTAAGCCTTGTGCAGCTGCAACGCTCAAGCCTCTGTTTCTTATCAAGGCCTTCATTGCACCTGCTACTTTCCTTCTTTGTGTTACTCTACTTTCCACTTCTTTTGCACATTTTCCTCTTTTCTATCACTGTACCCAGGTATTTGAACTCTCTCACCAATTCCAGTCTCTCTTCATTCACTGTAACATCACACTGGGAGTCACCTTCTCTCTCAGTAACCATCACTTTACTCTTTTCTACATTTACTCTCAAGACACGACACTCACAGACATCAGCAACACTCTGCACTATTCTACCAAGTTCTTGTCCAGTACTTGCAAGCAGTACTGCATCATCAGCATACAACAAATTTGAGATATTCCATCCATCACCATTCATTACCAATGCCATCCCTCTCTCCATTACTTGTGTTTTTATTTCTCTCATCACCCCATCTATACATATACTGAACAACCATGGGACATCACACAACCTTGTTGCACGCCCACACTGTTGGTGAACCATTTACTCAGATGCCCATTAACCCTTACACATGCTTCACTACCATCATAAAAACTTGACGACACCTACCAGCTTACCATCTACACCATACATGTGCAAATCCTTCCACAATCCTTCTCTGTCCACTTTGTCATATGCTTTTTCCGGATCCATGAATGTCATAAACACCTTATGGTCCTTCTCACAAGCCTTCCATGTCACCCTGCCCCCTGCCATTTCACTTCCCTCCTCCCAACTTACACCCCCCTCTCTCACATACCTCTCCACTCCATCCCTGATCTCCCCATCCCTCCACCCCACTGACACACACTCTCCTAGTTAACCTCTCCCTCTTCTCCACATGGCCAAACCACCTCAAAGTATTCTTCCTGGCCAGTATCAGAAAAAAAGGAGGAAGGGGAAAAACAGGCCCTACCGTATCGTTCTGTACATTTTTATTTTAAAGTTACAACAGTTAAAACACCCTTAGTACAAAATAGTATCCTAAAATATTATCACAGGACCAATCCATTACGGGCCTATATCAAATCTCCGAAACTCAAATTCTGTAACGTCCTCCTCCTCCTTCTTAAAAAAAATTAAATTAAAAAAATAATGGATATTTCATTTCAAAAAAAGAAAATCAACCTCCTGATCACCCTTATCAGATAATATTCTTAATACTTTTTAGGGTAACAATCATTATTATCACCATCAACCATCACCAGCATCATCTACCACATTCAATATCATCATAATAATAATCGTTTGTCTTTCCTTTACCAACTTAAAATCCTTTATTGGGTCACAGTCATTATTATTATTATCACCACCATCTATCCCTGTCATTGTCATCACCATCCATCTTCATCACCACCACCACAATCCTCTTCCATCCTCATCACCACCACCACCCTCCTCCTCCTCCTCACCAACACCAATCACACACACACACACACACACACACAAAATTACAGTATCAATTTTTTTCATTCATTCATCATGTAATCCAGCGTTGCCCCTGAGTGGCACAAAACATAAAAAATAATAACAATCCTTCGTCTTTCTAACTTAAACTTAAAACGTTCTTCCTTGTGGACCTTTTGACAACATTTAATAACATCGTAACTTAACCTTGTCGCCCACTAGCACATACTTATCATTTCTTGTCTTCAGTTTCTTGGTAAAAATGGTTGAAAGTTCCTTCTCTGTTTTAGACTTAGAGGAATTACTGGATGCGTGGTACAATGATAACACTTTCTTCCGCAGTCGATTCAATTTCATCCCTTCATGTGGTCCCTCTTCCAGAACCCTCGTTATTGCCACCTTCCACTTGAATTTCGTGGGTTGTGAGCTGCCAAACTCGTCACTCCCGTCATTCACCTCAGCGTGGTTGGGGTTCGGTTCTAGAGATGTGTCTGGGTCATTGGGATGCTTGGGTTTCTTTTCCTTTGTTTCTCCATGACTGGGGTCGGCATCCATGGCCGTGTCTGCATCAAAACTCTGCTTTTTCATCTTCTTTGGCTCCTTCCTGCTGGCTTCTGCTTGGATTTCAGAGCCTGTGTCATCCGTCTGTTCTCGCTGTTTCCTCTTCTTTCCCTTCTTCTTCCAACCTTCCTCTCTGGCATCCTCCTCCACCTCATCAGTAGCCATCTGTTTATTCCGATTCTTCCCTTTCCCCTTCTTCTTCCTCTTTGATGACCCCCGGTCCTCATCCTCAGCTGGTTCTTTGTCAGTTTCCCACAAGGCCTTTTCACCGCCAACCTTGTTTTTGTTGTCGTTGCTGGTGTCTGGGGCCAACTGCCTTTCAGGGCCGGCACTGTCCTTGTCTGGGGTTGGTTTTTGGCCCTCATCACCCTTGGAGGTGGGGGCGTTGTTGTCTGCGGTGTTTGTCTTGCTCTTCTTGTCCTTCCTGGCTGGCTGGGTTATTTCTTTCTTGTCGGTGTCTGGCTGGTCTGTCTCTCCGTCGCTGTTATTGTTGTTAATCTTCATTGCATCAAGCGCTTCCTTAAATACGTTCCAAACACAGTCAAGCAGCCGGGGTTCTCGAATGGAAGTGCTGTTCATCAGGAAGTTCTGAAAGAGAAAGAGAGGCATCAATCTATCTATCTAGGAAAATTATCTATCACTATCACAGGAAACTGATCTATCTATCTAGGGAAATTTCTCTCTCAATGCCTTTCTATCTATCTGTGTCTGTCTACATACAGCCATATGCCTCAATCCTATGAGGGGTGGCCACAAACAAACTGCCTCCATGTCACCCTGTCCCCTGCCATTTTGCTGCCCTCCCCCCAACTCACAACACCCTCTCATATACCTCTCCACTCCATCCCCCCATCTCATCCTCGGCCTCATCCTTCCTCTCCCCCTTCCATTGCACTCACATACACTCTCCTCGTCAGTCTCTCACTCTCCATCTTCTCCATATGGCCAAGTTAACACAGTATATTACATTCCAACTTGCAAAATAAATCACTTATGAACTGGCGTTAAGCCTCGTATGTCACTCAGAATGGCTTTGAAAGAGAGAGAGAGAGAGAGAGAGAGAGAGAGAGAGAATAGCTAACTTAATCGTTCTCTTTGACAAAAGGCCTCTGGCAGGGAAGGTATTAACTGGACACTGAAATAGATAGATAGATAGATGGACAGACAGACAGAGAGATAGATAGATAGATAGACAGATAGATAGAATAGCTTACCTGGAACTTTGCCTTCTTGCGGGGAATATTGGAAAGACCAAAGATGTGGTTAAGTACGGCTTTGTGTGCTGGTTTGATGTCTGTAGATTCGTCGACCTAAAAAAGAAAATAATAATAATAATAATAATAATAATAATAATAATAATAATAATAACAATAATAATACTGTATATGTGGAGGAAAAGGCTGAGAATATTAGGAAAAAAAAATCATTATTATCATCATCATCATTATTATCATCATCATCATCATAATTCTCGCCAAAAGTTAATACACTACTACGACTACTGTTTCCACTACTACTACTGATCATAATAATAATGTACACTGTCATAATAATCTATCTATAAATCTATTGCCAGACGCCTCAATCCCGTTTGGGGTGGCCACAAACAAATCGCCTCCAAGTCGCCCTGTCCCCCGCCATTTCACTGCCCTGCTCCCAACTCACACCCCCCTCTCTCATATACCTCTCCACCCCATCCCTCCATCTCATCCTTGGCCTCCCCCTCCCTCTTCCCCCCTCCACCTCACTCACATACACTCTCTTCGTCAGTCTTTCACCCTCCATCCTCTCCACATGGCCAAACCACCTCAGTGTGTTCCTCATAACACTCCCTGTCACATCCACATCCACACCACAACGTTCCTTTATATCCTCATTCGTCAGCCTATCTCTCCACGTGACTCCACAGGCTCCTCTTAAATAACTCATTTCCACTGCTCTCACTCTTGACTTGTGTCCTTCCAACATCATAATCCTAACTCCCACTACAAGCCCTCCTCCTCCTCCTTCTCATCATCATCATTAATAATAAAAATAATATCTACATTTTTCTGAATCGAAGCATCCCATTCTTCTAGACAGACAAAACTCACCCTCTATATCAAAACACCCGACTCCTTCTGTCAACATAGATAGATATATAAACAGGCCAAGAGAGAAAGAGAGACAGAGATAAAGATAGACAGACAGATAGATAAATAGACAGACAGAGAGACAAATAGATACAATGAGAGACAGAGACATACACAGATAGATAAAAAGATAGAACCCACCTTCTTCTGGATAAGAGTCAGCCATTCTTCCTGTTTCTTCTCTCCTTTCAACTCCTTCGGCTTGTACATGCTGCCTCCGTACTTCTCATCCTCTGTAATGCATTTGGTGTGCTGCTTGTACGTCTCTCCGCTGTACATTGGGAGAGAGAATGTGTTAGTACATGTGGGGATTACATTAGGGGTACAGTACATAATTAAATTAGAGAGATAGAGAGACAGAGTATATTGTATTTGGTAGTAGGGGTGTGTGTGTGTGTGTGTGTGTGTGTGTGTGTGTGTGTGTGTGTGTGTGTTAGTACATGTGAAGAATATAAAGTACAGGTATACCCCGATTTAACGATGTAATTGATTAGGTAAAACTCCATCATTAGGCAGGGTATGGTATATCAGGGTACTTTTAACATGTAAAGTAATGTGCAGCGTTTACCAGCCTTGGGTTTCCCCCCAGCCAAGTCCTAAACCCAGCCAAATGAGTCCAAAAACAAGTGTAAAGCCAATCTAAATGGCCTAACAGCTGTCAAGGAAGCTAACCCAAGCCTAACACCTGTAAATAACTCACTAAAACCAACAAATAAAATCTGAAAATCATCAAATATGTCTGGAAAAAATCAAGCTTAGTAAACTGTACCCCAAAATGACAATGTTCACCCCACCTATGACTAAAACACATTAATCTAAGAAACAGTTTATAAATCAGCCTCAACACGCAATGTTAGTCTAAAATATAACCAAAATCAGTAAGAAAATTCAAAACTCATCGTTAAACCGGAGCCTGGTCATCATTAGGCCGGGTATGGTAGTATTTCCACCCCCATTGTTAAGCCGGGGTAACACATTCAGGGGTATTGTATGTCCAGGTATTACTGTACGATTCTAAACTCCTGTCCACAATCCATGCTTGATCTCTGGCTGCTCAATCTTGATGCTGTCGTTGTCAAGTTCTACCTCTCTATCTATCTATTGCCAGACGCCACAATCCCGCAAGGGGTGGCCATTTGACTTTGAGTTATTTGTTTTACAGGGAGGGGCACTAACCCTCCACCAACCCACTTGTTGACACGTTATTAGATACAAATATAGACAGATAAACAATTAGATAGATAGACAGATAGATAAATACACACACAAACCCAAACTCCTGTCCAATATCCATGCTTGATCTTGCTGCTGCTGTCATCATGCTTTTAGAGATATTAAGATACACAGATAGATATAGATAGATAGATACTGATGGACACTGATAGATAGACAGATAGATAGATACTAACCCGAACTCCTGGCCACAATCCATGCACGACACACATCGGATCCTTCCACATCTCGTATAGTAATGTTTCTCCACCTGGTTCTTCTTCAGTGACGAACCACACGCTGAACACACGAAAAACACCATTATCCTGAACGCTCGCTGAACAATAACGCACCTGTGGAGAACAAGGAACTGTAGAACTTCCCTATAATGTGCCTACCTATCCAAATGCATCACCACACACCACCACACACTACCAGACACTACCACACACTACCAAACGCTACCACACGCCACCATACACCATCACACACACTACCACATGCTACCACACACTACCAGACACTACCATACACTACCACATACCATTACACACTACCACACACCACCAAACGCTACCACATGCCACCACACACTACCACACACCACCAGACACCATCACACACTACCACACTCATGCTATCCTTTTCATTCCAGTATCTTTACAGGTCTGCAGCCTTATGTATGCAAGGTGAAGATTATTCTATGGATCTTTCTATCTATCTATCTATCTAAAGCCCAATGCCCTAATCCTGCAAAGGGTGGCCGCAGACGAAACACCTCCAAGTCGCTCTGTCACCCAACATTTGACTGCCCTCCCTACAACTCACTCCCCCCTTACTCATATACCTCTCAAATCCATCCCTCCACCTCATCCTCGGTCTCCCCCTCCCTCCACTTCACCTACATACACCCTCTTAGTTTTTTATTCAACATGCAACAGGAAAATAACACATGGATGAAAATAGGGAAATCGAATCACCACAAAGCAGTCGTTAAGGTCCACAAAACTGGCCAGAAAAATATATAAGGAAATCTGTAAAACTAAGGAATGACCCAGTAATGTCTTTCTGCTGTTTAAATCACTGTAATTCATATACCTGAGTCTCCTTGGTTACTAGTCAAATCTGGCCACCATATTACTCAATTAAGCTGAAATAAAGGAGGGATCTTTGTTAAATTAGTGCCTACTGGAGTGAAATACTGACCTTGAGTTATAAGGCAGGAATCTCCTTGGTTACTAGTCAAACGTACCGTAACTATCGAACCTCATGTTAGCCGACGTCTATAATATCCTAATTCCATTTTTCAATAGATGTAAAATTGCAGCTGCACACCTTTTTTCGAAATTTACAAGGTTTTGATGGTTATTGGCCCAAAATTCTAATAAATAACTATAAACTCACAGCTCCGGCGGCTCCTTGATGCTGAGATGTTACCCACGAGAGGCCTAATGATGCTCCCAGTGCCTATGAAATCTCTGAAAAATTAATCCTATATATACTTTTAACTCCAGGTAAAGTGTATACCCTGACGAAGGCGCAGAAGGGGCAAAAAAAACTCACCTTTGGGCTTAAATTTGGATGAAAAACCGCAGTATCAGTCGCGTCCCTTCCACGGCGTCCCTCCTAAACCCAGCACACGTGTTTTGAAATCATTCATTCCACGTGGTAAATAAATCCCTACTTTTATAATATGTGTGATTTATGTCCATTAATGTTACCTTTTATGGGTGATTTTTATACAGTCGAAATTTACATTATGACAGTCACGAAGAAGTACCGTAGGCAGATTCTGTATTTGACACCACCCTTACATGAGGAAATACATAACAAAAACTTTATATGGGAAGAAGAGGAGTTAAAAAGACAGAAATGCTGCTGAAGTAAGACCAAATTTATTAATAGATACGCTAATGGCCGTTATTGCGCTGGCGATGCTCAGTTTTTCACCAATCAAAGTTGCCAATTCAGCGCTTTGAGCAAGACCTAAATTTTCCAGTGGTTGTAAGCTATTATATTTACGGCAGGAGGTGTGTGGCAAGACCCATCACCCCCTTTTCGTGGTCTTTGTACTCCAGATACTTTTAAAACCCTAAACATTTCAATTTTTTACTTTTTTCCTCAATGGAGCAAAGCCTTATCACGTTCCAAAGAGCAAATTTAGCGACACTGGGACATGGCAACGCTACTTATAGTCAACAAACATGGCCGCCGTGAAAGAGGAGATTTAGTTGATTCTTATGTCTCCTGAAGGCCCCTGCTGCAGCCTACTTACATTTTAAGGTAATGGGGCGGAGGCACGGGGCAGGGTAGTGCTTAAAAGTAGCTGAGGAGGGAGAAATAAAGGGGTTAATGGGCGTAATGGCGATGGACACACCCCCACGTATCTTTGTCGAGAGGGAAGAGGGTTATGCATATTATTGGTATTACTGAGAGACGTGTAGATAGACGGGTGGCATGAGATGGAGAGAGAGAATGGGGGTGATGATTTGTGATAAGGGTAGGGCTAGCCACACATTCTCTCTCTGTCTCCCTCCCTCCCTCTCTCTCTCTCTCTCTCTCTCTCTCTCAGCATCCACAGTTAATTTAATACCATCCTTATCAGAGGCCATTCGTGAGAGAGAGAGAGACAGACAGACAGACAGACAGTTTAATTATCATTCTCTATAGGCTAGTTATCATTCTCTCTCTCTCTCTCTTTCTCTCTCTCTCTTTCTCTCTCTCTCTCTCTCTCTCTCTCTCTCTCTCTCTCAATTTTTCAGGGTAATCATACACTTTATCTGAAGCTCTTGCAGCACCTTACCAAATCAATTCTTTTTCCTGATAGTCTGGTATATTTTTCCGATTATTTCTGTGCTGGTAAATAAACGTTTCTTGCAAAATCCATTTCTCCATTGT
>NC_136962.1:150000-157500 GCF_032717465.1 Coenobita brevimanus
ATTCATTCTTCTTCTCTGCCATCTTCTTGTTCCTCTCCTCCTCCTCCTCCTTCATATCGTCATCATCATCATCATCATCATCATCATCATCATCATCTTTGTCTTCTCTTCTTCATCTTCTTCTCCCTTTTTTCCCCCAAGAGAATAATGATGATGATGATGGCGATGATGATAAACGATGATGATAATGATGAGTAATAATAATAATAACGATAATGGCAAGAGTAAAAGTGATCATGACAGTAATAATAACAATAGCAGTAATAATAATAATAATAATAATAATAATAATAACAATAATGATAATAATAATAATAACTTCTTTTTTTTTCAGGATGTGGTATATGCTCTGGCCCACGCTACTGGCAAGACAGGCCGTTTCACCTTGATTGAACGATGGCGCAATAACGAGCGCTTGTTGGCACCCAATGAGTACCCCCTCAAGGTAATGGTCGTTTGTGCATTTTAATTTGAGGAGGAGGAGGAGGAAAAATATTAATAATAATAATAATAATGATGATGGTGAAGGTAATAATAATGGTAATAATGATGATGAAAATAATAATAATAATAATAATGATGATGCTCTCCCCTGCCTCTCGCCAGATCCTGCTGAAGTGGGGTGAATATTCCAACGATGTCCAGTTCATCCTGCAGCGTTCGGCCCTGGACCCCAAGGCCAGCAATGGTCCGGTGGCTTCCCGGGGCGGACCAGGGGGCGTCCCACAGCGTATGGACCCCCCAGCACCCCGCCCCGGCCCACAGCAACAACAGCAGCCGCAGGAGAGGCCCCGCCCCGCCCCAAACACCCACAAGGACCTGAAGAAATCCCTGACGTTTAGTGGGGGACACGCGGAACTGAGGAGGTTAGAGGGGGCCACGTCCCCCCCGGCAGTAGGGGGGCTGCCACATCCCCCACACCACCCCGAGCCCCCACACCACACCCCGTACTCCACCAGTGGTGTTTCACATTCAGCTGGGGGTGTGCCACACATGCCTGCCGGTGTGCCACATACAGCAGGCAGCGTTCCACATCCAGCAGCCAGTGGTCCACATTCTGGTGGGGGTCCACACTCTGGGGGGGTTTCATGGCGGCCCCCAGCACCCCCGCCATATGAGGTGGTGAGGGGCAACCCCCCTCCGCCTCCCAGGGTGGGTGTGGACAACGTTAGGGCCACCACTAGTCACTGGGGCTCCACCAGACCCCCACAGCCGCCCCTTCCAGGCCAGCTTGGGGGTGCGTTCCACTCCCCCTCGCGTGCCACCCCCACCCTGGACCCCCCGTACTCCTTAGCCAGGCGGGATCAGCGGACGGAACCCAAGGGGTCGGGGAAGGTGGAGCCGGTGTATGGCGACGGCCGGCGCGCCCCCTACCCCAGCTACCCCTCCAGTGGCCCTCCTTCAAGTGCCTCCATGCCAAGCAGCCATTATGTCCCTCGTGGCCAATCTCCTAGTCAAGTGTCCCCCAGTTACATTGGCCCCCCTCCCCCCAAGCCCCCACACACCCTCCCCCCACCCAGGGAATTACCGAGGGAAACAGCGATGACGCGGGAACTTCCACCCTACCGTCACCCGCCCCTGCCCACCTCCTCACCCACCAAAATCAATCCCTCGCATGGCTCCCCACGAAAGACGATGCCCCTGTCGCAGATGTCCCCGAGCAAGCAGCTGCCCCCCCCAAGCCAACTTCCTCCACCAAACCAGCTTCCTCTGCCACAAACCCAAGTGCCACAGTCAACCACAAAAGTGCCTAGTACTGCACCGCCCCTCCACACCACCACCACGTCATCGCCACACTGCTCCCCCATCCGCCACCCTTCCCCAACACGACGGCAGGCGTCCCCAACCCGCCACGCCTCCCCATCCCGTCCCCAAACCACCAATCTACCCACAGGAATCTCACCAGGGACGCATAACAACGGGAAAGTGATCCGTTGCACCAGTCCTGTCAAAACCATCACAGCCAGACACACGTACGATGAATCACAGTACGGGACACATGGTAAAAGCCCCTCTAGGTCACTGCCGGAGGATGTGAGGGAGCCCAGGGAGGGGGGGATGCGCAGAGACGAGCTGGTGAGATCGGAAAAAGACGCAGTTCCAACGAAAGATTTTAACAGCGCCACAGAACCCCAGCTGAAAGGGAACCACTACCACCAGGCCGCCCCAGAACACACCGACGAGACTGGACCCGTTTCTGATGCATTCTCAGACCACCACTTGAGCAGCACCATCCACTCGTCTAATGTACTCGACTCCACACCGGCGAACCACATCAAATCACCTCCCACACGACGTAGCCCAGTGAAAGTGAGTGTGGCATCATTTTCTATCGTCCTTTCACCGAACTTGGCTCAGATTTTTGTCCCTCTGCATCCCAGTAATAATAAACCATATCCCTTTCCCTACAATACTCTGTTCATCTTTACTTGGCCCAAAAATTTTAGTTGGAGCTTATTTCCCATATGTCAGTAGCAAATAAGGTAGGACTGTGGCTGTATATCCTTTCCATAGCACTTCTTCATGACTAGCACAGCATTCAAGATGGAGGGATGGCAATTTTAGGCCAAGTTAAAGTGGAAGTAGTATATGTTATGTTAGGGATGATGATGATGATGAAAATGATGGTGATGGTGATGATGATGATGATAAAAATGACGATAATGATAATGTTCACCAAATATCATTCTTCGCGACAGGAGGGGACATCAGGGAGCGAGAAGACCCACAACAACAACAATAATAACAATAACAACAACAACAACAACAACAAGGTCGAGAAGGTGGTCGTCGATGGCAAGTACAGAGACCTCATCAAACTCATCAATTTGCAGCGAGAGAAATTAAACAGTCAACAAGTGGAGATGACGAAGGTAAGGCCAGTCTCCTTGGTTACTAGTCAAATTACCTCATACCCCTCTGTCATGTATCTCTACACCCCTGTCCCTCCATCCTATCCTTCGTCTCCCCCTCCACCTCATATACTTTCTCCTAGTTACTCTCTCATTCTTCATCTTCACTTCATCCTTGGTCTCCCCCACCTCACTCATGTATAGTACACTCTTCTAGTTAGTCTCTTTTTCTCCATCCTCTCCACTCCATCCCTTCATGATGATGATGATGATGATAGTGATGATTTTAATGAAGATGGTGATGATGATGTTTATTATGCCCTTCCCTCTCTTCTTAACTTCTTTCCTGCCATCCTTTTCTGTCTTTCTTTCCTTCATTCTTTCCTCTTCCTTCTGCCTGTGGGTGACTTTACACTCCCTCTTCTGTCTTTCTTTCCTTCATTCTTTCCTCTTCCTTCTGCCTGTGGGTGACTTTACACTCCCTCTTCTGTCTTTCTTTCCTTCATTCTTTCCTCTTCCTTCTGCCTGTGGGTGACTCTACACTGAGTGACAAGCCAAATGGTTTCCTCTTCACCAGGAAACCATTTACTATGCTGGGTGGTAACCACAGAACCAAATTTTGGTGCCTGGTGGTTTAGTGGGTAATTAAGGCGCTCCAGTTGGATTGAGCCGGTGCAGGTTTATATCCAAGGGGTGGTTGGGGTTTATTGCTAACATAATGCCTCTCAGGGATGAGTGAGGCTGGTCACACTCATCTTAAATGTCAGGACCAACTTGCCTAGCTCCTGGTTCCTCAGCTCCTTACGGGGCAACACAGGATTGGATGATGAATGAATGAATGAATTATTATTATTATTTTATTTATTTATTTATTTATTCTTTGCAGTATGAGGCAGAGATAGCATACCTGGAGGGGCGATCTCGGGAGGACGAATCTCGGTTGGCATACGTTACGTCAGAAATTGAAAGACATGAGAAACTAGCACAGCAGATTGACCAAGAGGTTAGTGTAGCCCTGTGAGTGTATGTCTATCTGTCTATCTATCTGTCTTTATCTGTATCTATCTAACTTTATCTATATCCATCTATCTTTTTTTATGCAAGGAAGAAGGAACCAAAGGCCAGGAGCCCGCAAACCATTCCTTCCAAGAAAAAAACAGAAACAATACAAAAGAGAGCCAGATTCAAGATCCATTCATTTCGAGATGCCTAGACACACTGCGTTTGAAAGACTGGAGATCATAGGAAGTAGGAAATACAGACAGAGGGAGACAGTTCCAGAGTTGACCTGTTGCATAAATGAAGGACTGGGAGTAACGCTTAACTCTTGCATTAGATAGAGTGAAAAGCATGGGGATTATCACAAATTTTGACCAAGTTGAATGCGAAAGGAGTAAAAAGAAAAAAAAAATCTCTGTTGCAGGTGTGTCGAGTACAAGAGTTGGAGGAGGAGGCCGAGAATGTGCGAGAGGCGGAGGCGAAAGTGAAGGCCGAGCTGTCATCCTTGAGAGAACAGCTGAAGAAATGCGAAGAAGAACTAGAAAAACACAAGCAGACTGTGAGGTGAGTTTGTGTGTGTGTGTGTGTGTGTGTGTGTGTGTGTGTGTGTGTGTGTGTGTGTGTGTTTTAGGAAGGTAACATGATGATGATGATGATGAATGATTTCCTGATAGATATGATGATAGTGAAAAGGATGATGATGATGATGATGATGATGATAAAGATGATGATGATGAAGTGTTGGTAGTGGTAGGGTTGGGGATGATGCTGATGATGATGATGATGATGACGACAATGATGATGATGAACATTTTCCGCTGCAGGGAGCTTGAACAGAGCATGAACGAAGAACAGCAGAGGGGGCAGGAGGCAGCTCTCGCCCAACAAGAGGCGATGGTACGCGAGATAGAGAAATTACAGGCTGCCATTGCACAAGCGACTGCACAGGCAACACACGCAAACGCACAGTCTCAACAACTTGTTCAAGAGGTGAGTGAGGGTTCCAGGAGATGGGATGGAGAGGGGATGAATGTGTGGCCCATTATGTGTGTGTGTGGGGGATGGTATGTGGGTGTTTGTGTGTGTGGGGGAGGTATGTGGGTGTTTGTGTGTGTGGGGGAGGTATGTGGGGGAGGTATGTGGGTGTTTGTGTGTGTGTGTACCCCCACCTCACCTCATCCATAGGTGGGAAGAGTTCTGGATGATGATGATGAGAGAGAGAGAGAGCAAAATGGAGTAGGTATCCATTGGATATACGCTGCAAATATAATGTTCCTCTCTCACCAGTGCATAGCTGAATCGGCATGCATTGGAGAGACACTGGCCGTAAATATATTGCCCCTCTCTCCCCAGTGCGTAGCTGAATCGACATGCATTAGAGAGTCATATGCTGTAAATTAATTGCTGCTCTCTCACCAGTGCATAGCTGAATCGGCATGCATTAGAGAGCCATATGACGGAAATATATGGCTGCTCTCTCCCCAGTGCATAGCTGAATCGGCATCTGTTGGAGAGAGAAATATGCCAGAAATAAAATGCCGCTCTCTCTCAACAGTGCAAAGAGAAAGATGTGAATTTTTCTGGGGCCTCAGAGTAGTTATGTATCTATTAACTATCTGTATCTGTGTATCCTCATGTATTTATCTATCCACATATCTATCAGTATATCTATGTACTTCCTGAGATGTCCACATATGAGAAAATCTATCTATCTATCTATCTATAGCCCGACGCCCTAATCCCGCAAAGGGTGGCCGCAAAAAATAATAACTGAAAAAGAAGCAGACAGTCAGACCAGTTTCAGAAATAAATCCATGTCTGTCTATCTATCATTGTATCTGACTGTATCCATATGTATCTATCTGGATATCTATTTCTTATCCCCAGATGGCTGAGTCCGAGAAAATAATCAGCGAAAAGAAGAAAGCGGTTGAGAATCTCGTTCTTGAGATGAAAAACGCCAACCTTGAGTCCCTCTCCATCACGCCCTCTGAGGAAATTCGAGCCCTGTTGGAAGGAAAGACAGGTATGGACTCTGAACTTTATCTTTCTGTGCATCTGTCTATCTGTTTGATGGGTATTGGCTTTAAACTTTATCAATCTGTGCACCAATCAGTGTATCTATCTATGCATGTGTCAATCTATCAGGCTCTGTCTACAGTGCACCCCACACAGTGCGAACTCACACAGTGCGAATCACCTACAATGTGAGGTCAAGCCAGAAAATGCTCATTTTTATTGAATGCAAAACCTGTGAATCAAACTTCCCAACATGCGAATTGGTTGTATGATTCCACGGCAAAAATGGCCTTCCTGCCATTACCACGAGTGTTGGGCTGGACAGTGTGAGTCAGTCACATGAAGGCAGGTGGCTGACAACGACCAGATTCAAAATGGCTGGCAGCTGGCCAGCTGTCTGCATGCCATCTACCAACTTTCCTGGGTAAACAGACACTTCTCCTCCATGTTGCTGTGAGAACACATGTTGTACCTCGCATCCTGTGGTGTGTTTTAGCATCATAGCAGTGCCCACCTGTTCATCATGTCTCAGCTGTCCACTTTGAAGGCTTTATTGCACCTCCAGGAGACCTCAGCAGTTGACAGTGAGAGTGACAACGGGGCACCCCGCCCCACGGGGCAAGAGTAGATGCCCCGAGCCTCAGATACCCACTCCCCTCCCATCTTAACAAGACCAGAAGTCACTTAAATAAAGGCACATGGTGTTCTGTTTGTTGTTTTATTTGTTGGTCCAACTACAAGTACTATTAGACAAAGTATCAGCAGGGTGGAGTAGGCTGGAAGGGCACCCCAACACCAAGCCCTGGCTGGCCTGTCCACCATATACCGTACCGTTTTTCCCATAAGTCCTTTGGTTCAAACAATGCATAATCGTAGAATGTGAGGGTTTCTGCCGCCCATAAACTCGCGCTGTGTGAGGGTGCACTGTATCTGTATAACTGTGTGTTTGCCCGAAGGGAAAACAGGTAAGTTGCTTTGGAATTTATCTGTCTGCATTTCTCTCTCTCTGTCTATTTGTCTGTCAGTCTGTGTGACCATCTGTCTGTTTATCGATCTATCTGTCTCTCTGTTTTTTGGGCTTTATTTATTTGCTGCCTATCTGCCTGCCTGTCTGCTTTTCAACCAACCTGCTTGTCCATGTGCTTGCCTGCCTGCCTGTCTGCCTATCTATATCTGCCTTCCCACATGCTTGCTTTCCTGCACACCTGCCCGCTTGTCTGCTGGAGCACATTCCTGCCTGCCTGCCTGTCTGTGTCTGCCTTCCCACCTGCTTGCCATCCTGCGCACTTGCTCCCATGTCTGCTCGGCTACGTTCTTGCCTGCCGGATACCTGTCTGCCTGCACTCCTGTCTGCCTACCTGCCTGCTCATCTGCCTGCCTACCCACCTGCTTGCCTGCCTGCCTATCAGTGACTCCAATTGACAATAATGATGAGAATAATGACGACAACAATGAAAATATTAAAATAATAATAATAATCCATTGCAGAAAAATCCTAATATATATATTCTTCGCTTTTTTCCCCCTCCCTCTCTCGCTCGTGTCTCCAGCTGCCACCTCAAAGCCCGGGAGTAGTCGCCGAATGATTGGCTCCCCCAGGCAGCTCGAAAATGCCGTTCCAACCTCGAAA
>NC_136962.1:160000-162500 GCF_032717465.1 Coenobita brevimanus
TGCTGGTGTGGGCTGGAGTGGGACATGGATATACAGGGCTAGATGGACGCCCAACCCTAGCCTAGCCGTCCCCAGAGGAAGCGAGAAGTTGCTATAGGAAGGAGTGTTGTGTATGGGTATGTGTATGTAGTCAGTATTAAAGGACTGTAAGAGATTTGGTGGTTTTATTTAGAGAGAGAGAGAGAGAGAGAGAGAGTGTGTGTGTGTGTGTGTGTGTGTGTGTGTGTGTGTGGCAGAAAGACAGACTGTGTATGTGTGTGAGAGACAGACACAAAAAGAGAATGTGTGTGGGTGTGACAGTGAGTACATTGTGTGTGTGTGTGTGTGTGTCTGTGTCTGTGTGTCTGTGTCTGTGTGTGTGTGTGTGTGTGTGGCAGAAAGACAGACACAAAAAGAGAATGTGTGTGGGTGTGACAGTGAGTACATTGTGTGTGTCTGTGTCTGTGTCTGTGTGTGTGTGAGGGAGAGAGAGAGAGAGAGTGATTGTGGGTGTTGGTGTGTGTGTGTGAGAGAGAGAGAGTGTGACAGAAAGACAGGCAGAGAAACAGTGAGAGATGAAGATAGACACAGAAAGAACGCAAGTGAGAGAGAAAGAGAGTGACAGATAGATGGAGAAGAGATAAAGTGTGTGACATAGACAGGCAGACAGAGAAATGGAGAGAGAGAGAAATAATGAGAGAGAGAAAGAAATACAAATGGAGACAGAGACATAAAGTGACAGAGAGAGACAGACAGACACACAGACAAAGAGACAGACAGAAAGAAAGAATGGGAGACTGAGAGAAACAGAGAGAGAGAAAGAGCGAGTGAGAGAGAGAGAGAGAGAGCATCCCACACTCCATTCCCAGCAGTCATTGATGAAGCAATTGATGAGGAAATTAACCAGGATCAACACAGCCTTACCCTCTCACTCAACGATCTCCTCCTCCTCCTCCACCTCATCCTCGAAAAGGCTAGAGGTCGTCCTTGAAGCCATGGAGATCACCCTTGACTACCCAGCATCTCGATCAACAGTGTGCCATCAAATACTCCAGCATCTCACCCTCTCACTCAACCGATCTCCTTGTCATCATCTTCCACGTCCTCCTCGTCTTTGTTCTCCACCTCCTCCTTGACAAGACTAGACGTCGTCCTTGAAGCCTTATAGATCACCCTTGACACTCCATGTTGACAGGGTGTGGCATAAGCTGTCAGGATCCTGAAATACCCACCCCAACGGGGGACCACGGACAGGGTGGCGGAACACCCACCCCAGGGGGAGACCACAGGGAGGCGCACAGAGGGCCCAGGCCAGACGGGTCTATGTCCCCCACTACCTTGCGCCCCTCTTCCCCTCAATGGAGCCAGCCAGAGGAACGCCGCCCTGGCAGAGTACTCTCCAGCCACACCAGCCCTCGCCAGGATCGGGGTGGGACTTGTGCCTCCACAGTCCCAGGTACAACAGTGACGTCGGCCACCGTCCGTGTCGGGGAGAAGTCAGCCACCGTACGCTTCTCTTCTGCCACCCCCTGCAGGACCGTGGCAACGGCCACCATCCTCGCTGAGGAAGGGTCGGCCACCGTATGCCCTCCGTCTGCCACCTCCACAGGGAGCAGGACCACAGCGACGGCCACCATCTGCACCTGGGAAGGATCGGCCACCGTCCATCTCTCACCGGCTGTCCCGGGGGCAAGCGGAACCGCGGCTACGGCCACCGTCCGTGCTGGGGAGGGATCAGCCACCATCCATCCCTTGTCTGGTGTCCCTGTGGTGCGCCTCACAGAGGACGTCCCTTGCTTGCCCCATCCGTCCAGAGGCCGAGTGGGACACTCTCTCTCTCCCTGCAGAGCCAGCCCCCTTTCGGAGTTGCAGCTGGAGAGGATCTGGAGTGGCCCCATAGTGAGTGTGGGGATATGCTGCCTACAGCCAGTGCCCCTACGTCGCCCCTCGCTGTCGGACTCCAGGAGGAAGAGACACCACAGGCAGCCCCTGATGGTGGCTCGACCCGAGTGAGACTGCAGCCCTTAGTCACCCAGGGGCGCCCCCAGAACTCCAGGATGAGACTTTCCCAGCCCCACCGATGAGCAGTCCTCCTGCAGGAGTGGGCGCAGGGAAGCGTGCCTGCTCGCCCTGTTCAGCCCCAGTCCTGAGGGCGGACCTACCCACCGAGGCCCCACCAGGGAAAGGCATCCCTCTACACCGCCCAGCAGCCCACCTCGGACGACCCGGCCCCTTGCAGTGGTCTCGTGTGTCCTGAGGGAGAGCACGCCTGACGGGACGCCTCCCACACCTGGACGACACCTGTAGCAGCCTGAGTCCTCCTGTCTCATACTATGTTTAATCAGTATATTGTATTAAGCTTTGTGTTGTCTTTATAGCAATACACGTGTAAGGTTGGCTGACCCGAGTTTTTATGTCCTATCCTTCCAGTTGCATGCCCTTGACCCGCTCTTGAAGGCAACCCCGGATAAGTCGCTTGTGTACAGAAAACAAGGAGTTGGGCCCTGAACACGTGGCATAA
>NC_136962.1:172500-175000 GCF_032717465.1 Coenobita brevimanus
CGTGTTAAGATATTCAGAATAATATCAACAAATTCAAAAATAACCCGACCCTTTAAACATGGCGGGAAGTGTGTGGACGTAGTGAGCGTGTTGTGAAAAATATTCCTTCGTTTTGGCTCCTACCTCGTGATTTTGGACTTCCCCAGCGACATACCGGTGCAGGAAGGGATGATGATATACCTGGGCATATTTTGAGTATAGCCAGTCGCCGTATATATCACCAAAAAGCAAAAAAAATCATGGAATTCTTGAGGCACCACGCATGGAAGTTCGTGCATGTTTGGTGAGTACTTTTCAAACTTCATTTTTGACGGTGTATTTTCATCTGAGGGAACTGGGCCACTCATACAGCATATATACTGTGTTGTGGGTTCAGGGAATTCATTGAGACTAGGTATGGCTGCGAAATCTCCTTGGTTACTAGTCAAATCGTCAATCAGTACATCTAGGCAACAGCTGGTTAGACAAATGGGCCGTAATATCATGTAAGCTCCCTAACACCTTTTCCTAAGCGATGTATTTTGCTTATACGTTCTGTGTTAAATAAATCCTTCCAACATTACCATACTGTGCATAAATAACGGAGAAAAGGATATTAACGCTCCTCATGTAAACCTGGGCAATTATTTCGATGCTATAATTCAGTAACTTATACATGCCTGGGGTCTCTGTCATCAGTAGCTTCCTAACTTTTTGTGCCCATGCAGGGTGTAGGGGGTTACTTTCGTGTCTGTGTTACTTTCGTGTCTCAATGTTACGTTCGTGTCTGTGTTACTTTCGTGTCTGCGTTACGTTCGTGTCTGTGTTACTTTCGTGTCTGTGTTACTTTCGTGTCTGTGTGTTACTTTCGTGTCTGTGTTACTTTCGTGTCTGTGTGTTACTTTCGTGTCTGTGTTACGTTCGTGTCTGTGTTACGTTCGTGTCTGTGTTACTTTCGTGTCTGTGTTACGTTCGTGTCTGTGTTACGTTCGTGTCTGTGTTACTTTCGTGTCTGTGTTACTTTCGTGTCTGTGTTACTTTCGTGTCTGTGTTACGTTCGTGTCTGTGTTACTTTCGTGTCTGTGTTACTTTCGTGTCTGTGTTACGTTCGTGTCTGTGTTACTTTCGTGTCTGTGTTACTTTCGTGTCTGTGTTACTTTCGTGTCTGTGTTACGTTCGTGTCTGTGTTACGTTCGTGTCTGTGTTACGTTCGTGTCTTTCTTACTATCGTGTCTCTCTCTGTTACTTTCGTGTCTGTGTTACTTTTGTGTCTGTGTTACTTTTGTGTCTTTCTTACTATCGTGTCTCTATGTTACTTTCGTGTCTGTGTTTTTGCAATATATCACTCAGAATTGTATGTCGGGTCTGTGGATTTGTCACTATGAGTTTGCAAGTTGATTTTATGTTGTGTGGGATCTACTGTGGCCATAATGAAGGTGCTGCAGCCCTCAAGTGGTGACACAAGTGCTAGGCTGAGGTGGTCTTGTACGGTGACTGAAAAAAGTAGATTAGGTCCAGGTGTACCTAAGTTGTAAGCCAAACTGTAGGTCTACCTGAGAAGGGTTAACTAGCCATAGATATAATAAATCGCCAATGAAGAGGTGTTAGGGAGCCGTCCATCCTAACGTAGCCTAATCTAACTTAACCTAGTTATCCCTGGTATTATTTTAACAGCTGGTATTACCACTCTAATGCAAGAGTTAGCCGTTACTCCCAGTCCTTCATTTATGCACCAGGTCAACTCTGGAACTGTCTCCCTCTGTGAAAAGCGTATAGGAGTGCCATAGGTCCTCAGGGAAGGGATTTTTAAAAGTAGGTTAAGGTATTGCTAAGAAGTAGGTTGGATTAGCGATGTGCAAGCACGAGGGAAGCAGTAGGTGTGCGGTAAAGGGTTAAACTGACCTCTCTCTCTCTCTCTCTCTCTCTCTCTCTCTCTCTCTCTCTGACCTAATTCTTCTTTCCCCTTGTCACTCTTTAACAGGCAAGCACGGTCACCCGGTACGAGAGAGAGAGAGAGACAGACAGACAGTTTGGTTTTGTGTGTATGTATGTGTGTGTGTGTGTGTGTGTGAGAGAGAGAGAGACAGAGACAGACAGACAGACAGACAGACAGTTTGGTTTTGTGTGTACTTGTATGTGTGTGTATGTATGTGTGTGTGTGTGTGTGTGTGTGTGTGTGTGTGTGTGTATGTGTGTTTTTAACGTATACACACTGCCTGTCTGCTTGTTACCATATAAGTGCCTGAGGTAGCGCCTTGATAGATAGATAGATAGATAGATAGATAGGGGTGGAGAAAGATCCATACAGATAGATATATATTGAGAAAGATTAATAGATAGAAACAGATAGATAGATTGATAGATAGACTTATATGGATAGAGATAGATAGAAGGAGTGTTAGATAGATAGAGACAGATAGGAGTAGAGACAGAGTGATAGAAGAGGCTGTTAGATAGATAGATAGAATGATATGGATAGAGAGAGATACAAGGAGAGAGTGTTAGATGGATAGATAGAAGA
>NC_136962.1:180000-182500 GCF_032717465.1 Coenobita brevimanus
TCCATAGCACTTCTTCGTGACTAGCATCATCCTGAAGTGCTAATCTGTCACCTCAGCATTTATATTATGGTTCTGCATCCTTCCATAGCACTTCTTCGTGACTAGCATCCTATTCTAATTCTCTAGCCGGAACTATACTACGGCTGTATATCCTCTCCATAGCACTTCTTCGTGACTAGCATCATATGGAAGTGTTATTCTTAGCTCTGGATTAAAACTTCCCTTCTGCATCCTTTCCATAGCACTTCTTCGTGACTAGCATCATACCTCAGCATTCAAGATGGAGAGATGGCAATTTTAGGCCAAGTTAGAGTGATGGAAGTATAGGGTTTAATTCTTAGAGAGAGAGAGAGAGAGAGAGAGAGAGAAGGAGAGAGAGCCAAGTTTTGGTCTTTGTCTTAGTGAGAGAGAGAGAGAGAGAGAGAGAGAGAGAGAGAGAGAGAGAGAGAGAGAGAGAGAGAGAGGGAGAGAGAGTGTCAGTGGCCAAGAATGAACTTCGTCTTAAATAGAGAGAGAGAGAGACACACACACACACACACACACACACACACACACACACACACACACACACACACACACACACACACACACACACACACAGGAATAAAATCAAACACCATTTCTCGTATAAAACATGTATATATTTCCTTAATAATAATACTACTAATAATAATAATAATAATAATAATAATAATAATAAATAGTCATATATACAAATAATATAAATAGTTCGCTTATATACAGATTTCGATTGTAAAAAAATTAGCTTATAGAGTTATACCCATCACCAGACAGACAGACAGACAGACATGTAGGCTCGTGGGCTTGGTGTACTCCCTGACACATCCCTCTAAGCGATCTAGTCTACCCAAGCATCTGTGACGAGGGGTAAGGAATATGGAGGCTGCTAGGGATCGAGCAGGGACCGAACAAACACTGGGATGAGTTCAGAGTTTGTGACCCTCAGGGATCGGGGACTGAATAGAGAGGCTGCTAGAGATCGAGCAGAAGAGACCGAACAAACACTGAGATGAATTCAAAGTTTGTGACCTCAAGGATAGGGGACTGAATAGAGGCTGCTAGAGATCGAGCAGCCTACTGTAGAGACATTGAGCAAGACCTGGGGCGAGGTCATACAGTGTGACCTCAGGGATAATTCACCTCGAGATAATCCATTGCATCTAAGAGACTGGAGATCATAGGCAGTGAGAAATGGGCTGAGGAAGATAGATAGATATAGATAAATAAATAAATAAATAGATAGATAGGTTAGTAGATAGCTAAATCGGTACGTAGCATGTGTCAGGGAAGGGAGGCCACGAGAACAGGTATTTGAGAAAGTGAAAGTGAATGTGAGCGAGTGCGATAGTTTCATCACTGCCTTGCACCAATCAGCTTCTTCCATCCTCCTTTCAGGTCATTTCCTTCAGTCTTTCTACCTCTCTATCCTCGCCATAGCACTTCTTCGTGACTAGCACCATTTTCTAGTGTTAGTGGGAATAGTGCCATGGTCAGACGTAGCACTTCTTCGTGACTAATATTAATAAGAATAGTGCTATGGTCATTTAGACGTAGCACTTCTTCGTGACTATTAATCTGAGCCCAGCCGTCACTATGGGGAAAGGGCAGGTATACTTTATAAATAAATCGTCTGAGTAGAAAGACTAAATCGTACTGAAAGAGGATTTAAGGCACTTGTAGGAGGCGGTCTTGGTGTGGTGGTGTAGTGGTTTGCAGTCCCCCACCACCACCACCATATCAGGCATAGGGACGTGACACCACCATTTCAGCTGCTGTCGACACCCTTGCTTGAGTTGCTGGGAGTGGTGTCGGATGGAGTGGCTTTAGCAGTGTCGGATACTGGAGTGGCTTTAGCAGTGTCGGATACTGGAGTGGCTTTTAGCAGTGTCGGATACTGGAGTGGCTTTAGTGTCGGATGGGGTGGCTTTAGTAGTGGTGTCAGATGGAGTGGTTTTAGTGGTGGTGGATGCTGGAGTGGTGTTGGATGGAGTGGTGTTGGACGGAGTGGCATCGCTGGACGGAGTGGTGTCGCTGGCGTCGGTCCTGCGTCGGGAGCCACTGAACCCCCTGGAGCCATCTGGCCCCCTGGGGAACCGTATGACACCATCTGGCAGAGGCAACGAGCCCTGTGACACCCTGTTGGGGCGCACGGCAGGGGGACGCGACCCTATGACAGGCGACGCAGCTGAGGCGGCAGAGGCAGCGGCGGCGGCTAACAGGTGGCGCTGTACCCAGGTGGTGGAGGGCGGTGACCCCAGCTGGAACTCGGTGCAGGACTTGCTCTTGGGGCGGTTGCGACGCGCCTCGACGACTGCGCTCAAGTCACTTAGGTTGGGGCACTGGGTCTGGGGCAGCGAGAGGCACTTGCGGCGAGGGATGCGGGGCTGCAGCTGGAACCGATTGTGTTGTTGTTGTTGATAATCACCGTCAAACCCGCAGCTGCTGTCCTTGCGACCCTTAGTGTTGTTGTTGTTGATGC
>NC_136962.1:195000-212500 GCF_032717465.1 Coenobita brevimanus
GCTATGTAAACAGAATCCATACTCTTCCAATATCATCTTATCGTGACATTACACGTATGGGGAAGTTTGGGTGGGTGTAGAGGTGTATGGTGATGTGTAGGTGTGGCGAGGTGGTGATGTGTAGGTGTAAAGATGGGGAATACACACACACACACACACACACACACACACACACACACACACACACACACACACACACACACACACACACACATGGGGAGATGGTGGTTGGTGATGTGTATGTGATGTGTAAAGATGGGGAATACACACACACACACACACACACACACACACACACATGGCGAGATGGTGGGTGTTGATTTGTATGTGATGTGTAAAGATGGCATACACACACACACACACACACACACACACACACTGGTTTGATACGGTGGAGAAAGGATGAGAGACTGAGCAGGAGAGTGTATGTCGTGATGCTGGAGGGGGAGACCAAGGATGAGATGGAGAGATGGAGTGGAGAGGATGGAGAATGAGAGACTGACTAGGAGAGAGTGATTGAGGTGGAGGGGGAGGCTAAGGATGAGATGGAGGGATGGAGTGGAGAGGTGTATGAGGGAATGGGGCGAGTTGGAGAGAGGGCAGGTTGATGGTTGAGAGAGAGAGAGAGAAGAAAAGGGGAGAGGAGTGAGAAGGGAAGGGAGGTGACGAATGTTAAATCATATACACATAAATAAAAATCTATCATTATTATTATCATCATCATCATCATCATCATCATCATCATCATCACTTGACTACAAAGTTGCGACTCCGTTAAAGAAGCGCAAACAACAACAAACACTCATCACCATCACGACGCAAACCCATCGAAGGACAATATAAGAAAAACGCATGAAAATCCTCCCAAATCGAATTCAAATAATCAAAAACAATACCAAAAAGATATATTGACCCGCGAGGAGGAAGAGGGAGAAATTTTGAGGCTTAGAGAGAGGAAAAGGAGGAAATTTTGGGTGTCGTTCTGAAGTTTGAGGTGAAGTAAAGTCGCATTCCTTTTTGCCCCACCCTGAGCGTAATACCCGCTGCTAGGCTACTTATTCCTACGGTAGCATTTAAGGCAAGGTTTGGTTAGAGCAGATTAGGGTAACTTTGGTTAGGTTAGGATAGTGTAAATTTGGTTAGGTTAGGTTAGGTCAGTAAGGCGTAATAAGCAAAAAAGGAAATCACTCAGGAAAAGGTGTAGTAGTTTACTCACCTGGTTTACTCACCTGGTTGGCCTAGGCAGTCTGGCCGAACAGCCCCAAGTCCTAGACCAGGCCTTGCCACAGAGCTGTCAAGGAGTGTATGGTGTGTTGTTGATGTAGGTGATTGTGTGCAATGCAGTCTTGCATAATGTGCTTAATAGTATGGGGTGCTGTGTTGCAGATTGTGTGCAATGCAGTCTTGCATAATGTGCTTAATAGTATGGGGTGCTGTGTTGCATCCTGGACAGGCATCAGCGACGGAGTCATCCAGCCTCTTTTGGTAACTCAAGAGGGCTGGATGATGCCCACATCTCAGCCTGGCCAGGTGGACCCTGTCCTCACGAGGGAGATAGGATTCAGAAGGGTGGATATCAGGAGGCCGTGCATGCAGCTGTGTGTTGTCTTCAAGTGACTGAATGGAGCAGTGAGTGATCTGAGTATGGATATGCCTCTGGAAGCTGATCTGAGGTGGATGAGGGGGGAGAGATGACAGTATTTGTGTATGGTATCGTGTGCTGGGTGTTGTTTTGATGTTCCCTGGGGTGTGTGGATGTGCTGCCATGTAGTGTAGTGGATGTTGTGGGTTTGTGTGTGGATGTGCTGCCATGTAGTGTAGTGGATGGTGTGGGTTTGTGTGTGGATGTGCTGCCATGTAGTGTAGTGGATGTTGTGGGTTTGTGTGTGGATGTGCTGCCATGTAGTGTAGTGGATGGTGTGGGTTTGTGTGTGGATGTGCTGCCATGTAGTGTAGTGGATGGTGTGGGTTTGTGTGTGGATGTGCTGCCATGTAGTGTAGTGGATGTTGTGGGTTTGTGTGTGGATGTGCTGCCATGTAGTGTAGTGGATGGTGTGGGTTTGTGTGTGGATGTGCTGCCATGTAGTGTAGTGGATGTTGTTGTTTTGGTGTTCCTTGGTGTGGGTGGATGTGCTGCCATGTAGTGTAGTGTATGGTGTTGTTTTGATGTTCCTTGGTGTGGGTGGATGTGCTGCCATGTACTGTAGTGATGGTGTGGGTTTGTGGAGGCTGCAGCATGAATTTGTCTGCCTCTCATGTCTAGGTGATCCTTGACTTTGAGGACTTTGGTTTCTTGATGTAGGTGGTCTGTGGGTGTAGTAGCTGTGCAGCCTGTGATTATTTTTAGGGCCTTGTTCTGTATGTTCAGTAGAGTGTTGTAGTGTGTTTTGGTGGGGTTAGAAGCTCAGGCTGGGCTTGCATAATTCATCACTGAACGAATGTATTGTTTGTATACTGTGGTGGTGGTTTCATTATTGTGTCTGAATGTTGTATGGGCAAGTGACCTCAAAGCATTGAGTCTTGGTGTTAATTTATTTTTAATATTTGTGATGTGTTGTTTTAATGACATTGATGTACGTTACACCAAGGATTTTGTGTGTGTGTGTGTGTGTTTGTGTGTGTGAGATGATGATGATGAAGATGATGATGATGATGATGATGGTGGTGGTGGTGATAAAAATAATAATGATAATGATTTATTTATTTATGTTATTACAGGATAGCCAGCGGTAATGAAGCACATATGGGTCCTGGTGCTAATCCCCCTGTGTGTGGGTGTTAAGGAAGATGTGGATGGGGTGGACGATGATGATGCACCTGATTCTGAAGCCCAGTTGAAGTGCGATGCCTGTCAAGTGGTGGCTTATAAGGTAAGAATCAGATGCACTTCTTCATGACTAGTGCAGACAATTTCTAGTTTTAATGGTCATGTGTTTGGGGGAGGGGGAGGCCAAGGATGAGATGGAGGGATGGAGTGGAGAGGTATATGAGAGAAGGGGATGTGAGCTGGGGAGAGGGCACTGATATGGCAGGGGACAGGGCGACATGGAGGGGATTTGTTTGTGGCCACCCCGTACGGGATTAAGGCGTCTGGCAATAGATAGATAGATAGTGTTTGAGTGAGGCATAATAATTTCCTTATCATTGCTTTAAGTTTAATGTCAGATACTTTGGTGCACTTCTTCATGACTAGCATACATGAATTCTTGTTTTAATAGCTATGTTTTTGTCTGTCTGTCTCTAGCCAGACGCCATAATCCGGTAAGGAGTGGCTGTTTGTCTTTGAGTTAGTTGTTTTACGGGGAGGGGCACTAACCCTCCGCCAATCCACTTGTTGAGACGTAGGGAGCACGTATGGTTTGGTTATATGGTTACCACCCAGCGTTGTAAATGGTTTCCTGGCTTACAGGAAACCATTAGGCATGTCACTCAATGTAAAGCCACCTGTAAAGGAAAGAAAAGCAATAAGAAGTGACAGGAAAGATGGGAGAAATAGGAAGAGAGGAGGACAGGCACAGAAAAAGAATGATAAAGGTGAAGGAAGAAGTAGGCAGCACTACATCAAGTGAGTGGATGATGGTGAGAAACAGGAAGAGAGGAGGACAGGCACAGAAAAAGAATGATAAAGGTGAAGGAAGAAGTAGGCAGCACTACATCAAGTGAGTGGATGATGGTGAGAAATAGGAAGAGAGGAGGACAGACACAGAAAAAGAATGATAAAGGTGAAGGAAGAAGTAGGCAGCACTACATCAAGTGAGTGGATGATGGTGAGAAATAGGAAGAGAGGAGGACAGGCACAGAAAAAGAATGATAAAGGTGAAGGAAGAAGTAGGCAGCACTACATCAAGTGAGTGGATGATGGTGAGAAATAGGAAGAGAGGAGGACAGGCACAGAAAAAGAATGATAAAGGTGAAGGAAGAAGTAGGCAGCACTACATGCAGTGAGTGGATTATTGTTTTTATTATTCTTATACTCTTCATGGGGCAACGTAGGATTAGATGATGAATGAATGAAAATTATTATTATTATTATTATTATTATTATTATTATTATTTTTCAGTTTGGTGAAGCATTTGTCGAACTGAAGAACGAAATGAAAGACGGCGAAACTCCACCAGATGAGGATATTGTCAGTGTTGCCGAGAGCGTGTGTGATGATATGTGGACTGGGTAGGTATTGGCACTCTCAGGCGCCTCCAACTCTCTCTCGCTGTCATATATGATTGTAGAGTCGTATTGACCATTAGGGGGTCAATAGTAAGAGATATGGTAGTGGAAATTGGTGGAGAGAGAGAGAGAGAGAGTAGGTGTGGGTATGGTTTTGTGTGTGTTTACTTAGTTGTGATATACAGGAAATGAGCTACGCTTGTTGGGTCCCGTCTCTGTTTCTCAGTAAGTCAAATTTTGCTTTAAACTCGTTTAAGTTTTTAGACTGGATGATCTCTTTGTCCAGGCTGTTCCACACGTCTATACATCTATAAGGAAAACTATATTTCTTGATATCCTTCAAGCAGCATGGCTTCTTGAGTTTCATTCCATGTTACTCACCTATCCCATACAAACAGATCTTCTCTGTCATTTATTATCTACTCCCATCATGATCCTGAACACTGCAGTCATGTCGCCACTCTCTCTCCTTTCCTCTGAGGCAAGCAGATCTAGTTTTTCCAGCCTTTCCCTTTATGACAGATCTGCCTGGCTAGGGACCATCTTGGTTGCTGTTCTTTGTATTCTCTCAATCTTGTTTATGGTATATCTTTCTTTTTGTGGGGACACCACACTACTGCTGCATATTCCACCCTGTGTGTGTGTGTAATATTGTTAGTATGGTTGAGAGAAAGAGAGTAGGTGTGTGTGTGTGTGTGTGTGTGTGTGTGTGTGTGTGAGAGAGAGAGAGAGAGAGAGAGAGAGGAGACTTGTTTTAGTACTGGTAATAATAACAATAGTAATAGAAGTAGTAGTAGTAATGATGATGATAGTGATGATGATGATGTGCTTTGATGATTATAATGATGAGTGGCAGCAATAATAAAAATAAAAATAATAATAATAACAATAATAATAATAATAATGTTTCAGCTATGGAGTCACTATGGTAGAAGGAGAAGAGAGGCTGAGTGGCCCGGGTACAGACTATAAGATGCCTGCTAAGGGTGATGATGGTGATGATGGCAATCTTTGGTCGCATAGGTAAGCTAATCCTTTACCTGATGCCTTGTACCCCTATATCCCATACACCTTCACCTGTCACCACTTATGCACTAATACCAACCATCCTCACACCCCTTTCCATGGTCGGTCAGTCTGTTTCTCTATACCCAGACACCATAATCCCATAAGGGGTGGTCACAGACAAATCCCCCCCATGTTGCCCTGTCCCCCGCCATTTTACTCCCCTGCCCTCTCTCATATACATCTCCACTCCATCCCTGCATCTCATCCTTAGCCTCCCAGTCCCCCTTCCCACCTCCTCCTTACTCACATACACTCCCCTAGTCAGTCTCTCACTCTTCATCCTCTCCACTTGGCCAAAACATCTCACTGTATTTCTCTTAACGCTTTCTATCACATCCACATCCACACCACAACGCTTCTTCACTTCCTCATTTGTCAGTCTGTCTCTCCAGGTAACTCCACATGAAGACATATACATACATACAGTTATATGCACATACATACACGTACACATCTACATCCACAACAACGCACCTTCAGTTTCTGTCACATCCACACCACGACTCTCCTTCACATCCTCTTTTGTTAGTCTGTCTCTCCATGTCACTCCACATGCTCCTCTTAAATAACTCATTTCCACTGCTCTCACTCTTGACTTGTGTCCCTCCAACAAGGTCCAAGCTTCACTTCCATACATTAGAGTTGGTATCACAATACTGTCATGTAGTAACTTTTTCACTTCCATGCTCACTTCCCTGTTTCTTATCACTGCTTTCAAGGAACCAGCAACCTTTCTTCCTTGTTGCACCCTTTCAAGCACTTCATCCTCCAAACTTCCATCCTTACTCATCACACTACCCAAGTACTTTAACACACTGAAATGATATTGATTTATGTATGGAGAGGAAGGAAGGACTGGGAAGAGGATATTCGCAGGCTCAAACGTACAGAAATGACAATGATTAGGTGGATGTGTAGTGCGTCCTTGAATGTGAGGCCTGGGGGGGCTGGGTTTACGATGGAAGAGTTGAGAGGATGGATGGGACTGGAGTTTATTGGTGTTGTGATGAGGAGGGGTAGATTGAGATGGTTTGGGCATGTGGAGAGGATGGAGGATGACAACTGGGTGTGGAGGGTGAGAGGTGTGAACACTGAGATAGGGTTGAGAGAGGCATTCCCAAAAAGATGTGGGACGAGGTCAAAGCATGTGACCTCAGGGATAAGGGACTGAATAGGGAGGCTGCCAGAGATCAAGCAGCATGGAGAGCTGCCATTAGGTGACCAAGACTGATGGATGCAAGGACTTTGGAGCTCTTATAAATGATATGATGAATGATGATGATGATAATAATGATGATGATTCTCTCTCTCTCTTTCAGACTTCAAGATATGTGTGATGAATTTTTGGGTGAGGTTACAGATGAAAAAATATTGTATCACACCTGGGCTAGCGGCAACTCCCTCGAAGAATTCTTATGCAGGTAAGAGGGTGTTGGGATTCCGGGAGATTGTGTGGGGGGTGAGTGAGGGTGTGGCCCAGTGATTTAGGTGAGTTTCATTTCTCTCTGTCTGTCTCTTGGATGTTGATGGTGATGACTTTAAAGAAGATAGTAGTAGTAGTAGTAGTAGCACAGGGAGTCCCCGATATACAAAGTCCCAATATATGAAAATTTGAAGGTATGAAAATGAAAAATAGGACAAATTCACCTATACAAAAGGCATATGCTTCGGTGGTACAAAAACCACTACAAGAAAGTGATTTAAATTTGATGCGTGACTGATGGCAGTACAACAATCGTGTATGGCGAGGCAGGCAACTACCTCCGCTTCGTCCCAGTGTGTTCCCACTCCCCAGCTGCGTAATGCATGCCTTCTGTACTCCGAGACTCTTTCGTATCTTGCATCGTGCCACCCAAGCATCCTTCACCTTCATCATCACCATCTGTGGAGGCTCTCAAGAAGCAGGAACACCAGACCCTGACGCTGGAGCACAAGCTGGAAATTACCAAGAGGCACGAGGAAGGCCAGGACGTGAGATTGGGCCTCACCTGTATATACACCCAAACCTCGATTTAAGGGACCTCCATTTAAGGGATTTTGGATTTAAGGGACTCCATATTCTACCTGACAAACAGACAAGACCATTCGAAAATGATACGTAATGTCTTGGTCACACACATTAATATGTTTCTTTATACAGTACCTGTAAAATATTATTCATAATCATATAAATGAATAAGTGAAACAATCATTGCATTTCATAATAAGACTGTCTCTATATGTGGTAAAACAATGAATATTTTCAAGTAAGGGGCATTGTCAAGTAAGGGACATTGTCAAGTAAGGGACAAGTTGATTCCCCATTTAGTCCCTTAAATCAAGGTTTGAGTGTACTGTTTTCTGTTTTATACTCAGTACTTTGATAAATAAACAACTGCTTAAATTCATATAGCTTTTATTAACATTTCTTCCTTCCTTCCTTCTCCCCTTGTTTCCTTCCTTCCTTCTCTTTTTGTGTCCTTCCTTCCTTCTTTCCTTGCTTCCTTCCTTTCCTCCCTTCTTTGCTCCTTTCTTCCTCTTTTTCTTCCATTCATTCGTTGTGTTGTCTCGTATCCCTTCCTCTCTCTTTCCTTCCCTCCTTCCATCCTTCCTTCCTTCATTTCTTCCTTCCTTCTATCCTTCCTTCCTTCCATTCTCTCTCCCTCCCTTTTCTTCCTTCCATCATCCCTTCTTTGCCTGGAAAGCATCTCCTCATATCCCTAACTTTCTTATGGGGAAAAATGCATCAGTATACGAAAGATTGATATACGAAAGATTTTAAAGGTACCTACCCCTTCGTTTATCGGGGACTCCCTGTAGTGGTAGAAGCAGCAGTAGTAGTAATGGTAATAATAGTAGTAGCAGTTGTAGTAGTAGTAGTAATAATAGTAGTGTTAGTAATATTTACAAAGATGCTATGGCTGTACATCCTCTCCATAGCACTTCTTTGTGACTAGCATCATACTGTATTCTAGTATTAATGTTACCAAGCCTTAACAACCCAATTAGTTCAGTGTAAGTACCATGTCGTTAAGGGCAGTCTGTACACAATTATTTAACCCTTTTTCTGTACTCCTTTTAAATAACCCTTTCTCTGTCTGTCTATCTATCGGTTGCCAGACGCCTTAATCCCATACGGGGTGGCCACAAACAAATCGCCTCCACGTCACCCTGTCTCCATTTCTCTGAACACATTTTAGTCAACCCTTTCTCTGTACACGCGTGACCCTTTCTGTCTATCTATCTATCTATTGCCAGACACCTTAATCCCATACGGGGTGACCACAAACAAATCGCCTCCACGTCACCCTGTCTCCCTTTCTCTGTACACATTTTAGTTAACCCTTTCTCTGTACATGTATTATTAACCCTTTCACAGAGGCGAGGGGACATTTGCCGCGTGTGTGGTGGATGATTGGGGTCCCTGGCCGGGCGGTGATTACGATGACTACGAAGATGTGGCTGATTTTGACTACGTTCACGATGAGTTTTGATGCGGCACTTTGACCTCAAGGATGCGTCTTGTGTACGTGTAGATTCTCTCTCTCTCTCTTCTCTCGTTTTACACAACTTCCTTCATCTTTGCATCAAACGCACTCATACGCTGACAAGGAGCCTTCATACACACACACACACACACACACACACACATCCAGAATAATACACACAACTAAAATTCACACACATACACAGAACTTCCTTACACACACACACACACACACACACACACACACACATCCAGAATAATACACACAACTAAAATTCACACACACACACACACACACACACACACACACACACACACACACACACACACACACACACACACACACACACACACACACACACTCGACTAAAATTCACACACATACACAGAACTTCCACACACACACACACACACACACACAGGGGGCACAGGTTCCCCACACATATGTCCTGTACTGCACCTGTAGGACGGCCGCACAGCAACACCTCTTACGTGTGGTTGATGGGTCTGCTCAGCCAAACAGACGAGGGCCAAAACAACATCAACAACACTAACCCAAAGATCATTAATCATTATATAGCGTTTTTTTAATTCAAAGTTTGTATAGTGTCCTCTTCCTTCCTTCCTTCTTTCCTTCCTTCTTTCCTTTCTTTCTTTCTTTCTTTCTCCTTCCTTCCTTCCTTCCTATCTTTCTTTCTTCCTTCCTTCCTTCCTTCCTTCTTTCCTTCCTTCCTTCCTTCTTTCCTTCCTTCCTTCCTTCCTTCCATTTTGTCATGTCAGACTAGATTACTAACCCTTCCTTCCACTTCCTTCCTCTCTCTCTTATTCTCTCCTTCCTTCCTTCCTTCATTCTTTCCCCTCTCCTTTTTCTTCTTGTCTTCCTTCTTTCCTCTCTCCCTCTCTCCCTCATTCCTCCCTCTTTCCAGTATCCCTCTGTCTTTCCTCTCTCTCTCTCTCCCTCATTCTTCCCTCTTTCCTTCCTCCCTTTCTCCCTCATTCCTCCCTCTTTCCTTCCTCCCTTTCTCCCTCATTCCTCCCTCTCCAGTATTCCTCCCTCTTTCCTTCCTCCCTCTCTCCCTCATTCCTCCCTCTTTCCTTCCTCCCTCTCTCCCTCATTCCTCCCTCCCTTTCTCCCTCATTCCTCCCTCTCGAGTATCCCTCCCTCTTTCCTTCCTCCCTGTCACTCATTCCTCCCTCTTTCCTTCCTTCCCTCCTCTTTTTCTCATTCCTTCATCCATACCTCATCCCTCTCTCATCCTTCTAGCCTCTCTCCCTCCTTCCCTCCCTCGCTCCCTCTCTCCCTCCCTCCCTCACAGTCAACCCAATCATTCCATCTTTTTCACCACATTCAGTTGCCAATTATTTTTTGTACTTTGAGTAGTAGTAATAATATGGGTTAGGATTTCAGTACCATTATGCATCTTTCCTTCCTTCCTTCCATCTCTCCTTCCTTCGCTTCTCCTTCCTTCCTTCTCTCCTTCCTTTCTTCCCTCCTTCCTTCCTTCCTTCCCTCCTTTCTTCCTCTCTTCTTCTTCCATTCATTCTTTGTGTTTTCTCGCATTCCTTCCTCTCCCTCCCTCCCTTCCTTCCTTCCTTCCTTCCTTCCTTCCTTCCTTCCTTCCTCCCTCCCTCCCTCCCCCCCTCCCTCCCCCCCCTCCCTCCATCATTCCTTCTTTGCTTTCTCTCCACTGTTAATCTCTACCTCCTTATTTTCTATCTATCAGTTATTGCCTATCTACTATCAATATCTATCAATTTATCTATTTATACAGTATATCTATTTCTTATCTGTATCCTTTAATCTATCAGACTATCTATCTATCAACTCTGGAACTGTCTCCCTCTGTCTGTATTTCCTGCTTCTTATGATCTCCAGTCTTTCAAACGCAGTGTGTCCAGGCATCTCGAAATGAATGGATCTTGAATTTGGCTCTCTCTTGTATTTTGTTTTTCTCTTGGAGGGAACTGTTACTGCGGGCTCATGGCCTTTGGTTCCTTCTTCCTCTCATTAAAAAAAAAAGTATCTATCTATCTATCTATCTATCTGTCGATCTATCTACAATGGTACTGAAAGAATCTCATCCTGTCTTTTGTAACAATAGATCTGATATTTGAATGTGTTAGATGGGGTTGCAACCATCCCCTCACCTGATGTAGTGCTGCCAGGTGACTCTCCACTAAGGCCTACATCCTCATCAGTTTTGGATACCCCCTAACACCTCTTCCTCAGTGATTTATTTTTGGATATGGCTGGTTAATATCCTGTCTATGTAGAGTTGGACAGTAAGGTGTAATAGGCAAAATAAATCACTTAGGAAAAGGTGCTAGGGAGTTTTATGCAGAGTATGGTGATATTGAAAGGATTTATGTAACACAGAAGAGGACGGTAAGGTGTAATAAACAAAATAAATCACTTAGGAAAAGGTGTTAGGGAGCTTTATGCAGAGTATGGTGATACTGGAAGGATTTATGTAACACAGAAGAGGACAGTAAGGTGTAATAACGAAATAAATCACTTAGGAAAAGGTGTTAGGGAGCTTTATGCAGAGTATGGTGATATTGGAAGGATTTATGTAACACAGAAGAGGACCGTAAGGTGTAATAAACAAAATAAATCACTTAGGAAAAGGTGTTAGGGAGCTTTATGCAGAGTATGGTGATATTGGAAGGATTTATGTAACACAGAAGAGGACAGTAAGGTGTAATAAACAAAATAAATCACTTAGGAAAAGGTGATAGGGAGCTTTATGCAGAGTATGGTGATATTGGAAGGATTTATGTAACACAGAAGAGGACAGTAAGGTGTAATAAACAAAATAAATCACTTAGGAAAAGGTGTTAGGGAGCTTTATGCAGAGTATGGTGATATTGGAAGGATTTATGTAACACAGAAGAGGACAGGAAGGTGCAATAAACATAATAAACCACTTAGGAAAAGGTGTTAGGATATGTGTGTGTGTGTGTGTGTGTGTGTGTGTGTGTGTGTGTGTGTGTGTGTGTGTGTGTGTGTAACAGAACCAAAGTCAGGGTCCATTCGAGATGCCCTACAGAAGCACCTACTTACTTTTGGTTGATGGGTCTGCTCAGGTTGACAGACTGGGGTTAAGTAGCTAAAGGAATGGCAACAAGGTACATCCCTCAACCTCCTCCCTATCCCCCGAAAGGACGATGGTGGATGTGGATGTGATAGGAAGCGTTAGGAGAAATACATTGAGGTGGTTTGGCCATGTGGAAAGGATGGAGAGTGAGAGACTAACAAGGAGAGTGTGTGTGAGTGAGGTGGAGTGGGGAGAAGGAGGGGGAGGCCAAGGATGAGGTGGAAGAGGGGAGAGAGGGAGGGGGAGGCCAAGGATGAGATGGAGGGATGGAGTGGAGAGGTATATGAGAGAGGGGGTTGTAAGCTGGGAAGGTGGGGATGGAGACTGAGAGACTGACAAGGAGAGTGTATATGAGTGAGATAGAGTGGGGAGGAGGAGGCCGAGGATGTGCTAGTACTACAACAATACTAGATTATAAAGTACTGAATCTATGTAGTGTATAAGTGTAGTTAAGATTTGTGTAGTTTGTAGTGATAATGTAAGTTTGTATAATAAATAATGTAATTGTATGTAGTGTTAGTCTTGCCCTCTCCTATCAGTGGTTTTGTAGTCATCATCATCATCATCACCACCACCATCACCATCATCATCATCATCATCATCATCATGAAGTGCTTGAAAGGGTACAGCAGGGAAGGAAGGTTGTTGGTTCACTGAAAGCGGTGATGAGAAATAGGGAGGTGAGTATGGAAAATGTGAGTACGTTTAAGTACTTGGGTAGTGTGATGAGTAAGGATGGAAGTTTAGAGGGTGAAGTGCTTGAAAGGGTACAGCAGGGAAGAAAGGTTGCTGGTTCCTTGAAAGCAGTGATAAGAAACAGGGAAGTGAGCATGGAAGTGAAAAAGTTACTACATGACAGTATTGTGATCCCTACCCTGACGTATGGAAGCGAGGCATGGACCTTGCAAGAGGGGAACAAGTCTAGAGTGAGAGCAGTGGAAATGAGTTATTTGAGAGGAGCCTGTGGAGTGACATGGAGAGACAGGCTGACAAATGAGGAAGTGAAGGAGCGTTGTGGTGTAGATGTGGCTGTGACAGGAAGCGTTAGGAGAAACACACTGAGGTGGTTTGGCCATGTGGAGAGGATGGAGAGTGAGAGGGTGTATGTAGGTGAAGTGGAGGGAGGGGGAGGCCAAGGATGAGGTGGAGGGGTGGAGTTGAGAGGTATATGAGGGAGGGGGAGGCCAAGGATGAGGTGGAGGGGTGGAGTTGAGAGGTATATGAGGGAGGGGGAAGTGAGTTGGGGGGAGGATAGTGTTAGGTTGGCCATGTGGAGAGGATGGAGAATGAGAGACTGACTAGGAGTGTGTGTGTGAGGGGGAGAGAGAGAGACTTTGTATAACTCTTTATTCAATATTATAATTGTTACATAGAGAATACAGACATATTTCACTAACACTGTTGAGAGAAAGAGAGAGACAGGCAGACAGACAGACAGAGGGAGGAAGGGAGAGAGAGAGAATGGAATGAGAGTAAAAGCTTATATGAGAGAGAGAGAGAGAGAGGGGGAGGGATGGAGAGAGAAAGAGAGAGAGAGAGAGAGGGAGGGATGGAGAGAGAAAGAGAAAGAATGGAATGTGAGAAAGCTGATATGAGAGAAAGAAAGAAAGAGAGGGAGAGAGAGTAAATAAATATATATAAATTGTAATGCCTATTTTCTGGTATGGGAGGCTTCTTAACACCCCTTCTCAAGTGATTTATTTTATGTCACCTCTTCATGGAGAAATTTCGAATCGGTAAGATAAATGAAAAGCATAATTTACAGACTAAGTCACTGAGGGAGAGGCGTTGAGAAGTCTCCTTGGTTTCTATTAAGCGAGGATGGTGGGAAATAACAGTACAGAATATTAGAATAAATCGCAAGAGGGCAGGCGTTAGGAATTTACGATCGTAGCAGGAAATTCGACACAGACCACCTTTGCTCCTGTGCTATCCTCCAATTCCAGCTTCACCCCCACGTCAATCTGTAGAATTATTATTATTATTATTATTATTATTATTATTATTATTATTATCATCTATCTATCTATTGTCAGACGCCATAATCCCGTAAGGGGTGGCCATTTGTCTCTGAGTTAGTTGTTTTACAGGGAGGGGCACTAACCCTCCACCAACCCACTTGTTGACACGTAGGCAGCACGTATGGTTTGGTTATATGGTTACCACCCAGCGTTGTAAATGGTTTCTTGGCTTACAGGAAACCATTTGGCTTGTCACTCAATGTAAAGCCACCTGTAAAGGAAAGCAAAGCAATAAGAAGTGACAGGAAAGATGGGAGAAATAGGAAGAGAGGAGGACAGGCACAGAAAAAGAATGATAAAGGCTAAGGAAGAAGTAGGCAGCACTACATCAAGTGAGTGGATGATGGTGAGAAATAGGAAGAGAGGAGGACAGGCACAGAAAAAGAATGATAAAGGCTAAGGAAGAAGTAGGTAGCACTACATCAAGTGAGTGGATGATGGTGAGAAATAGGAAGAGAGGAGGAGAGACAGAAAAATAATGATAAAGGTGAAGGAATTAGGCAGCACTACATCAAGTGAGTGGATGATGGCGAGAAATAGGAAGAGAGGAGGACAGGCACAGAAAAAGAATCATAAAGGTGAAGGAAGAAGTAGGCAGCACTACATCAAGTGAGTGGATGATGGTGAGAAATAGGAAGAGAGGAGGACAGGCACAGAAAAAGAATGATAAAGATGAAGGAAGAAGTAGGCAGCACTACATCAAGTGAGTGGATGATGCTCGCCACCACCTACCACCACCATCATCATTATTGCCATTATTATTATTATTATTATTATTATTATTATTATTATTATTATTATTATCATCATCATCATCTTATCCTTGGTCTCCCCCCTCCTCTTCCCCTCCACCTCACCCATACACTCCTTGTCAGTCTCTCATTCTCCATCCACTCCATTCCTTCGTCTCATCCTTGGTCTGCCTCTCCTCTCCCCCTCCACCTCACTCACTCTTCTAGTCAGTCTCACATCCACATCTACACCACAACGCTCCTTCACATCGTCATTTGTCTCTCTCTCTCTCCACATAACCACATGAAAACATACACATACATACACGTACACATCCACATACATACATACATATCCACATCCACACCACAGTTATATTAGTAGTAGTAGTGGTAGTAGTAGTAGTAATAGTAGTAGTACCACCACCACCGCTACTACACTACTCCTCCTCCTATCACCACCACCACCACTACCTTTACGACCACTACCTCTATTTCTACATCTATCGGACTCACCGTGGGGTAGATAGATAGGATAGGCAGCTTGAGGGTGTAGGTGTAGTGTGTGTTGGGCTGCAAGGGACACGGTATGCCAGAGTTGACACAGGCGTTGCTCTTCTCACGTAAGTTGAACGGAACACCGACGTTGAGGGGAGAGAGGACCCCTGACGCCCTGGCCTTGAGGCGCTGGATGTCCTCAGCTGAAAATTAGACACGTTATGAGTCTCTGTCTCTGTCTGTCTAACCCTCAAACTGTGTATCTATAAATCTAACTATCTGTCTATCTGTACACACCTGATGCCCTGGCTCTGAGGCGCTGGATGTCCTCAGCTGAAAGACACGTTATGAGTCTCTATCTCTGTCTGTCTGTCTAACCCTCAAACTGTCTATCTGTCTGTAAATCTATCTATCTATCTGTACACACCTGATGCCCTGGCTCTGAGGCGCTGGATGTCCTCAGCTGAAAGATAGACACATTATCTATTTGTCTATCTGTCTGTTTATCTATCAATCTATCTATCTGTCAATCTCTTATGTCTATCTATCCACCTCTCTGTCTATCTAACTATACATCTATCTGTTGACGTTGAATATATGTATGTATGTTTGTATGTACCGTACTGTATGTGTATATATAATGTACCGTATGTGTGCGTCAATCAATCATTTGCTTCAGGTCCCACCAACACTCCTCTTCCTCCTCTAGCAATCCACTCACATCCTGTATTAAACTGCCTTCTTTTCTGTATATGTGCCCCAGCCATTGCCTCGGCCTACCTCTGCCTCTTCTTCCTCTAGTAGTTCACTCACATCCTGTATTAAACTGCCTTCTTTTTTGTATATGTGCCCCAGCCATTCCCTCGGCCTACCTCTGCCTCTTCTTCCTCTAGCAGTCCACTCTGGCACATCCTGTATTAAACTGCCTTCTTTTCTGTATATGTGCCCCAGCCATTGCCTCGGCCTACCTCTGCCTCTTCTTCCTCTAGCAATCCACTCACATCCTGTATTAAACTACCTTCTTTTCTGTATATGTGCCCCAGCCACTTCCAGCGAGACAGTCTCACATATTCATTAACTGGTTCCACTCTCGTAATATCCTTTACTCTTGCATTTGTAACTCTGTCTTGCCACTTTACCCCAAGAATCCTCCTCAGTATTTTATTCTCAAATCCTAATACTTTCAGATCTGTTGCAATTGTACTGTACCAGGACTCATGCCCATAAATTCAAATTGGCCTAACCATGGACTTATAAATTTTCACTTTAGTATGTACCGAAAGCTTATTATGATTCCAAAAACATTTCAACGTTCCAACAGCTCGCCAGGCCTGTCTAATCCTCTCCTCAATCGTATGTATGGATATGTGTATGTATGTATGTATGTCTCGTATGTATGTATGTATATGTATGTATGTTTGTATTTATGTAGGTATGAAGGGCAGGATACACACACATACACACCCAGAGGAACTCAGTGGGGGTGAAGGGCTGTGTGTGTGTGTGTGTGTGTGTGTGTGTGTGAAGGTACTGGGGATGAAGGGCTGTGTGTGTGTGTGTGTGTGTGTGTACGTATGAAGGTACTGGGGATGAAGGGCTGTGTGTGTGTGTGTGTGTATATATATATGTATGTATGAAGGCACTGGGGATGAAGGGTTGTGTGTGTGTGTGTGTGTGTGTGTGTGTGTGTGTATGTATGAAGGTACTGGGGATGAAGGGCTGTGTGTGTGTGTGTGTGTATATGTATGTATGAAGGTACTGGGGATGAAGGTGTGTGTGTGTGTGTGTGTGTGTGTGTGTGTGTGTGTGTGTGTGTGTGTGTATGAAGGTACTAGGGATGAAGGGCTGTGTGTGTGTGTGTGTGTGTGTGTGTATGTATGAAGGTACTGGGGATGTAGGGCTGTGTGTGTGTGTGTGTGTGTGTGTGTATGTGTATGTATGAAGGTACTGTGTGTGTGTGTGTATGTATGTATGTACGTGTGTGTGTACTTACTGGGCGTGAAGGGTAGCTTGATGGTTACGTCTCTGTTCTTCACCAAGGTACATCTATCAACCCGACCATGGCAGGCGTTAATATCAACTTGGCTTAAGTCCACTACTGCCTTGCTGCCTGGAAGGAGAGAGAGAGATTAGCCTTCTATCTATCTGTCTATCTATCTATATTCATCTCTATCTATCTATCTGCCTGTTTATCTATCTATGCCTGGAGAGAGATTAGGCTTCTATCTATCTGTCTGTCTGTCTGTCTGTGGGTTATAGTCTTAGTGTTGATCTGCGTGTGAGAGAGAGAGAGAGAGAGAGAGAGAGAGAGAGAGAGAGAAAGATGTATAAATGAAAGGAGAAAAATGAAAGGATGTGTGTGTGTCTGTGTGTGTGTGAGAGAGAGAGAGTGTATACAGTATGTGTGTGTATTTGTAGTGTGTGTGTGTCTCTGTGTGTGTGTGTGAGAG
>NC_136962.1:217500-225000 GCF_032717465.1 Coenobita brevimanus
TCTCTCTCTCTCTCTCTCTCTCTCTCTCTCTCTCTCTCTCTTTGTTAGATTAGGTTAGGTTAGGTCTTGCTGTGTTAGATAAAATATATAAATCGCTCAGGAAAAGGTGTTAGGGAGCAAGATGTGTGTGTGTGTGTGTGTGTGTGTGTGTGTGTGTGTGTGTGTGTGTGTGTGTGTGTGTGTGTGTGTGTGTGTGTGTGTGTGTGTGTGTGTGTGTGTGTGTGTGTGTGTGTGTGTGTGTGTGTGTGTGTGCGTGTGTGTACGTATGTGTATGTGTGTGTATGTATGTACGTATGTGTATGTGTGTGTATGTGTTAAGAGTACGGTGTGTGTGTGTGTGTGTGTGTGTGTGTGTGTGTGTGTGTAGAGTACGGAGAGGGAAAGCGACCTTGTGTGACCTTGGTTGACCCTAGGAAGCGACCGACGTAGACCCTGGTTCTCCTCCTTCCCCTCACCAATATATTATAGTGTTATTCTAGGGCTGGGGGTGTCGTGGGGCCGTCTCTGCTGCTATTTGTTCTCTATCTATCAGTCTATCTGTCTATCTATCTGTCTGTCTGTCTGTCTATCTATCTATTCATCTGTCTATCTCTTCAGTATGCCACCTATCGATTTAATTCTCTCTCTCTCTCTCTCTCTCTCTCTCTATCTATCTGTCTATCTATTTGTATCAGCAAGGAAGGAAAACGACAAACACCACCAAACAACAAACACACACACACACCGTTTTATGAGCAAACGAGAGGACAAGTGATTGTAAGTAGTGTTTGTAATTCGCTTTCTTCCTTTCCATGGAGTTGCGCCGTTCTTGTATGGGGTAATATTCACACAGCGTCACAGGCAGTATTGCACGGGTATGTCAGGCAGATGAAGTGCAGTCAACTCTGGAACTGTCTCCCACTGTCTGTATTTCCTGCTTCCTATGATCTCCAGTCTTTCAAACGCAGTGTGGCCAGGCATCTCGAAATGATCGGATCTTGAATTTGGCTCTCTCTTGTATTTTGTTTTTCTCTTGGAGGGAACTGTTATTGCGGGCTCATGGCCTTGGGTTCCTTCTTCCTCACATTAAAAAAAAAGTATACACAGACATTACTCTTCAGTCTATCCAATGTATATCCAGATCCCTAAGTCTAGATACCCGCGTGACATGTACGAGGTCCTGGCTAATCTAATATACTATAGCACTAGCCGTGTGTGTGTGTGTGTGTGTGTGTGTGTGTGTGTGTGTGTGTGTGTGTGTGTGTGTGTGTGTGTGTTTTGGGCACAGAAATCGCAAAAAATCCGCTGATGTGAAAAAACTTGGTCCCATCACGATCGAAAAACTTGTACTATATTTAATGAGCGATCACATTTTGACCAAAAAACTCTTCCGGCATAGAATCTCTGTAGAATTTTTTGCCCAGAGGTACAATAAAATATACTGGGTTCCATTCCCGAAGCTGCAAATAACACGATCAGTTGGTTAGCTGCAAAAAATCCAAGTGACAAGTTACACTAGAACAGCACATAAACGCGAGAGCCCTCCGCAGGAGCAAGTGCGAGGGTCCCGAAGGAGCCCTCGCACTTGTCTTAGTCTATACACGCTGTACATAGGACGAGAATGTGTGTCTTACCCTGATAACCAAGGGGGGGCGGGGAAGGGGGGAGTGGTGAGTCTAGGGAGGGTATATTCACGTGGGGACGGGGGTTGGGGCCTGGAAAGGGAAGGGAGAGTACACTGGGGAGGATTGCACTGACGTCTGTTGTTCTGTGGGGATCACACTGGGGAGGGTTGGTCAGTCCTGGGGAAGCAGCATCACGGACTCGAGGGGGGGAGGTGACACTGGGGAAGGTATCCTGCCGCCTCAGGGAGGTACACAAACACAAAGTCTATTACTCATGACTTTGGCGGAGGGGAGGACAGCCCACGGGACAGAAGGGCCTACGCCGGGAGCTTTAGGTGTCGGCCGGGCGTGGGAGGTGGGCCGCCCAGCATGTAGTACAGGGGCAGGTGGTCCATGGGGTCGCCACTAGTCCTCAAGGAGTGGGCGGATGGTGTACTGGGCGGCTCCCTGGCCAATACGGCCCGGCAGGAGGTCGGGCTTTCCGGACTAGGGCCGAAGAGGGCCAGAAGGCGCGCTGCGCGGCGCTGGCCCTTTGTCATCACCGGGGTCCTAGAGGAGGATCTGGGGAGGCCCGGGGCTGGGGCCAGGCGTAGAGAGGATGGCGTCCTTTAGAGGCGGCCTTCAAGGAGGGGCTGCAGCCGCCGTCGTTGGGGGAGCCTTGACTACTGTGGCAGGTGCCAGGGGAGGCCTGCTGACTCCAGGGGTTGCGGTCTCGCCATCGGGAGGAGGCCAACAGGTGAGCTGCGGCCTTTCATCCGGGGAGAGTCCGACAAAGCCATGGGCTGCAAGGACAGGACACCAGCCCTCAGGGACGTCCTGCCCGCTCTGGTCTCTGGTAGGGTCCCTGAAAAGGAGCAGGAGTCGCCCTCTCGTGTAGAGGGGCGGGGAGAGGGGCACCTCGCTTCGCCACCAGAGTGGTGGTTGGGGCGGGAGGCACCTTCCCCTACAGGAGCCTAGGTATGGGCTGGGGCGGAGTGGCCAGGGGCCGGCTCTCCGGATGCTATGGACCCTGATGCGGGGAGTAGGCGCCCGATAGATACGCCTGGCTATTGCCACAGCTCCGACGGAGGCTGCACTCTGGCCAAGGTTTTGGGGGCAGGGAGAAGGCGCCCAATGGATACGCCCGGCTACAGCCACAGCTCCAGTGGAGGCTGCTCTCCGGCCTTTGGGTCTGGGACACCTGTCCTGGAGAGAGCACTGGTGGACGGTGATGTCTTGTCCGCTGCTCCTTAAGGGGAATAGCAGCCCTTGAGGCTCCTCCTGAGTCCTCTGTCAAAAAGGCGGCTGATCCAGGGGACTCGGTGTCCGAGGGTCTGCCTGGGATCTTGCCATTGCAGGTCCCATCCCGATTCTGGCGAGCGTTCCCTCTGCCAGTGTAGTGTGCTGGTCCTGCACGCTGCCGGGGGGTCAGGCTGTGGAGGAGGGGCGTGAGGGACATAAGACGCTCTCACCTGGAAGGTATGACAGGTGAACCAGCCTCCCTGTCACCTCCCAGTGGGGTGGGTACGGCCCCCTTATACTCTCCTCCTGGGGTGGGGGTGTCTGGCTCACCCCGCAGCGTGGGTATGTCAATTATTATTAGTAAAGACACACCAGGTAAACTCTTGCCTTATACTCTACCTTAGTGAGTGAGAGAGAGAGAGTGAGAGAGTGAGAGAATTAGTCACCGTTATCTCCAGGGTGTGGTAATACTGTTGTCCTTGCTGTCTTTCAAAACACCTTTTTCCTTCAATAATTTATAACAATAGAAACACACACACACACACACACACACACACACACACACACACACACACACGATTACCACACCAATACACCAATAGAGGTAGGTTTACATTGTGTGTGTGTGTGTGTGTCCTTTCTCCTGTGGTTACTTTGCATACACACACAGATTGATAGACATAGATAGATATGCATACATTGAGAGAGAGAGAGAGAGAGAGAGAGAGAGAGAGAAAGAGAGAGAGAGAACTAACTTTCCTTGACCTATTCCTTGCACACACACACACACACACACACACACACCGTTTCTCTTTCTCTCTCTCAACAAGGAAATACCCTCTTCCTCTTCCTTATATTATTTTTTACTGTTTCAACTTAAAGAGAGAGAGAGAGAGAGAGAGAGAATGTGTTATGTATATACGAGAGAGAGAGAGTGTGTGTTTATGCAAGTTATGTACGTATGTGTGAAGGTGTGTGTGTGTGTGTGTGTGTGTGTATATATATATGCATGTGTTGCCTGTGTATGTGGTATGTATTTGTGTGTGTGTGTGTGTGTGTGTGTGTGTGTGTGTGTAACAGAAATGTATGTATATAGGTAGGTAGGTATGTAAGTATGCACGTATGTATATATGGAGGTAGGTAGGTAGGTAGGTATGGAGGTAGGTAGGTAATAATAATAATAATAATAATAATAATCCATTTTTAGGTATATACAAACACAATCTCATTTTTGGTTCAATATATTAATACAAACATACAACACAACAGCCTACTCTCTCTCTCTCTCAAGGGGTGGCCACAAAAAAATCGTCTCCATGTCACCTTGTCCTCTTGTCACTTGGCTACCCTCCCTCCAACACCCCCCCTCTCTCTCTCATATATCACTCCATCCCTCCATTTCATCCTTGGTCTCCCCCTCCACCTCACTCACTCTCCTAGTCAGTCTCTCCATTGTACACACAGCTAACCTAAAATAACAGACTAACACAACCTAACATCCTAACATACTATTACTACGGATATCTTTACATGTCACCACTTTAGCACTTATCCCCACTGTCCATACCACACTAGGAAGCTCCCTAACACCATTTCCTTAGTGATTTATTTTGTTTATTACACCTTACTGTCCTCTTGTGTGTTATATAAACCATTCCAGTATCACCAATGCTCCTTAACACCTTTTCCTAAGTGATTTATTTTGTTTTTTACACCTTACTGTCCTCTTCTGTGTTTCATAAATCCTTCCAATATCACCATACTCTGCATAAAGCTCCCTAACACCTTTTCCTAAGTGATTTATCTTGTTTATTACACCTTACTGTCCTCTTCTGTGTTACATAAAGCCTTCCAGTATCACCATACTCTGCATAAAGCTCCCTAACACCTTTTCCTAAGTGATTTATTTTGTTTATTACACCTTACTGTCCTCTTCTGTGTTACATAAATCCTTCCAATATCACCATACTCTGCATAAAGCTCCCTATCACCTTTTCCTAAGTGATTTATCTTGTTTATTACACCTGACTGTCCTCTTCTGTTACATAATTCCTTTCAATATCACCATACTCTGCATAAATAATGTACAAAAGGATATTACCCAGCCATAGCCAAAAATAAATCACTAAGGAAGAGGTGTTAGGGAGCTTTCTAAAACATCCAGTATTTTTTTCTCTCTTCCAATTGTACTTTCTTTCAATACTGTATTATTTATAGTGGCAACCATCATCCACTCACTTGATGTAGTGCTGCCTACTTCTTCCTTCACCTTTATCATTCTTTTTCTGTCTGTCCTCCTCTCTTCCTATTTCTCCCATCTTTCCTGTCACTTCTTATTGCTTTTCTTTCCTTTACAGGTGGCTTTATATTGAGTGACAAGCCTAATGGTTTCCTGTAAGCCAAGAAACCATTTACAACGCTGGGTGGTAACCATATAACCAAACCATACGTGTTCCCTACGTGTCAACAAGTGGATTGGCGGAGGGTTAGTGCCCCTCCCTCTAAAACAACTAACTCAAACAGCCACCCCTTATGGGATTAAGGCATCCAGCTGTGGGTAGATAGACAGATAGATATATTTTTTATAGTAAGAGCACTGTCCTCCCCTGACTGGCACACCCACACCACAAAACCACCACACTACGAACACAGTTTTTTAATAATCATCTGTATTTGGCTGGCGTCCATCTTCTCTCGGATGCTGTCAACCAGGCCTCCTCCCTCCCTCCCTGTCGTAACGTCTTCCAAGAACCTCCTTAGTAGCAATAAGTCCCCTTCTCCAAGTGTATTTATTTTTGTGGAGCCATAGGAGTGCTTGGTGAGGCTGTGTGTGATCATTCTCGAGTTGTCCTTCAAGGAGTAACTTTCCGAGGGCTTGGGTGAGTGTTTCTCGAGGCCCGGGATCTGAGGGCCATCCTTCGAGGTGTCCGAGGGGGGCATCAGCTGCGGTATGCCCTTGTGCGTGAAGTTTGCGAAGTACACACTGCTTGCCGCCCAGTACTCTGCTGTACTGGACTGAAACGAATCAAACATACTCATCTGAAGCACCAGACACAGCCTACTATGAATATCCATGAGGTTGATTGAGTCCAAGTTTGACCAAGATGCAACCGCCTCTTTAACCATCTCCGACTGGCATTTGAGGGGCGCCATCTGGATCATCGTCAACGTTGAGAGCCTCTCCTCGACGGCAAGCACTTCCTCTTGACTCAGGTTCAGGTTTAAGGTCGACAGCTCATCAACAAGGAGTAGCAGTGCGTCGAGAATTTTGAGTATCTCCGGGAAGACCAAAGATGTGTTGTGATGGCCATGCTTCCACGAAATGTACTTCAGAAGCAGTTGTACGTACTTATTCCGCAGTACATCGATCTTGTCCATCTCCTGCATGAGCTGTTTTATAGGTGTGTACATCAGGATACAGTTAGTTATCACCCCCATAGGCCAATCAAAGTCTAGCCTGGCCGCAGATGTGTGAAGTTGGTAGAGTTTGGTGACGAACGGCTGTGGGTAGACTTGTAGCAGGTCGGAGATGTGTATGACTGGTTGGTTGAGGTGGCTGGCCGCTCCGGGAATCCGCCAGCAACCCGAATCCTGATTGAATAGATACAGTCCGCCGGAGCAAACAGCCGCTAGGGAACAGCCATTTAGAAGCGCTATCTGATCCGAGACTGACAGGTTTAGAAAGTCCTCATTTTTAAAGATGAAGAAGAACTGGCGTATGACTGCATTGAGGTGAATATCCATGTAATCCAGTGGTGTGAATCCCTTGTCTTTATATAACGTATCGGGGAGGTTGATGGTGAGGACAGCATCAGAGAGAGACTTAATCATGTGGTTAATGTGTCCTATATCCTCAGGCTCCAGATACTCACTCATACTCTCCTTATCAGCGGTAAAAGGAGCGAGAGAGGGCATGCGGATGGACTTGAGCAGGGTGGCTAGATCAGGGGGCCGGTAGGGTGTCTCCGCTTGCCTGATACTCCCTCTGCTATCCTCATAATCAGAATCCTGTGACTCACATACGCTACTATCCACACAGACAGGTTCAGATGATGTAGACTCACTCCCAGGGTACCTGCGGCTCCTATAGTCCCCAGGTTCTTGCGGCAAACAGGGCTGGCTGGAGAAAGCCTGTTGATCACCGGTCTGGAAGTCAGATTTCAAAGTCTCGCTCATCAGGTCTTGGTGTGCCATGAGGAACGGGTCTTCTGCCCTGTTGGTGCAAGAAAATAATAATAATAATAATAATAATAATCTATCTATGTATCTATCTGTTGCCAGACGCCTTAATCCCGTAAGGGGTGGCCACAAACAAATCGCCTCCATGTCACCCTGTCCCCCTGCCATTTCACTGTCCTGCTCCCAGCTCACACGCCCCTCTCATATACCTCTCCACTGCATCCCTTCATAATAATAATCATATCATCATCATCATCATAACACTATCGTCTCCCTGTCAGTCTATCTATTTATCTACTATATCTATCTGTCTATCTATCTAGAGCCAGGTGCTGTAATCCCAGAAGGGGTGGCCACAGACAAAGCATCTCCATGTCACCCTTTCTTCTGCTATCCGTCTGCACTCCCTCCAACACATACCACCCTGCCTCATATACCTCTCCACCCCATCCATTCTGTAACATCCATCCTTCTTGTGTGTGTGTGTGTGTGTGTG